>NW_026879323.1:0-265346 GCF_032173495.1 Musca vetustissima
TACAGTTAAATGTTCTGATCCAGCCCTCATATAAATTTTCCATTTATGGTTTACTAGCGGGGATGTATTTAAAACCCTATACCGACCATTATTAACATTTTAGAACCATTTAGTACATATGTTCTCTTTAGTACGCGTTTCAAATCTACCTCTATATCTCAACCCTACACACCCATTCCGACCGGAACAAAAATCTACCTCTATACTACATTTTGTGTTTTTTTTACCTCTGTACATAATCAAATATAACTTCATAACATAACATAATCAAATATATGTTCACCCAAATCTAAATTGAGTATCAGTTAGTGCACAATAATAAAAATGTCCATAACAACCTACTATAAAAATCATAAGTACGAACCATTAAGTATCAAATTCCATGATGCGACCTCTAAAGGTTCACCTAAATCCGAATTTTACCAAATTTAGTTCCATTTAAGACACATTAATATAAACGTCCATAAGTACCCACCTCAACCATCCAACAGAAATCTTATAATTATACCAAATTTAGTACACAGCAGTATGAATTTCAAAACCTTCCATCTTAACCCAAACCAACACCCTCTCAATGATCCGAAATCCAAGTTTCAGGATTTAAACTTTTCGGTACACCCACAATCAGGGTTTAAAATGCAGCATCAAAAAATATTAGCATTAGTCTTACAGAGCTACTGCTAAAAAATATTGACATTATGACTAAATCAGCAAACGGCTAGCTTTTTTAGTTCGTAGCATCCGTGCTAAGCACGTATTGCACATGCGAGCTTTTTTTGTTATGACTAATCGGCAGTACGACTACATATTCATATTTCGCTGCCGACGAATAATCAGCCGAGGGTTGTTTTTATGTTTGTGTGTTGCCAACGCAGAATTAGAAAAACGGCATTTCATTTTGTGCGTTTTTATTTAATTTAAGCTTGTCAAATCGCAATTAAAACTGTCAATAATAGTACTAAAAACTAAATAATATATTAAATTAAACTCTTTAGCAAGTATTACTAATTGTCTTTGTTCGAAAAAATGAAATTATCATAATCGCCATTTTTAATTATCTCATTTAATTTATAAAATTTCAATGGGCAACACTGAACTAATAAAAATGCTCGGGTTTTGTTTGCTAAAAATCTTGCTAAGCAGCCACAGTCAAGGTGCTTAGTCTTCATTGTAAGCTTTGGTTGTTAGTCGCGTTGACAATTATGTTGTAGTTGTTCATTGCTATTTTGTAGCTGCTGACAAGATCAAGAAGCTTTAGTTTTGCTTGCTAAAATTATTCGTAATGTATTGCTATTTGTTGCAGTTGTGCTTGGGTGTGCTGCATAGTTTGAGGATGAATTTAGTTAGCAGTGCACCAATTTTCTGTGTTTTTGCTATTTTGGCGTTAGCATTTTAAACCCTGCCCACAATTCATATTGTACCAAAATTTAGTACACAGTAGTACGAATTTCGAAAACTTCCTATACCTCAATCCTACACTTCCACAGTGTTCATAAATCAAAATATCAGGATTCCAACTCTTTCGGTTCACCCAAAAATCAAATCGTACTAAATTTAGTACATAGTAGTACCAATTCTCATACGCTCCTACATACCCCAATCCTACACCTCCACAGTGATCCTAAATCAAAATTTCAGGTTTCCAACTCTATCGCTTCACCCACAATTTAAATTGTACCAAATTTAGTACACTTAGTACACATTTCTAAAACCTTCTAAATACCCTAACCCTAAACCCCCACAGTGATCTCAAATCCAATTTTCAGGATTCCAACACTATCGGATCTCTCACAATTCAAATTGTACCAAATTTAGTACACATTAGTACCCATTTCATAAACTTCCTACATATCTCAATCTTACACCTCAACAGTGATCCTGACTCCAAATTTTATTGTATAGAATATAGAATAATATAGAATAACCCAAATCCAACTGTACCGATTATAGTACGATTTAGTACTTTTCGTACACATAAGAAACAAATTTGCAAAACTACGTTCATATCCCAATTTTAATTTTAATTTTAATTTCAAATTACAGGATTCCAGCTCGATTTGTACCTCCAAATCAAATTTGTACCAAATAGAATACCATATAGTACTTTACTCTATAGAATAACCCAAATCCAACTGTACCGATTATAGTACGATTTAGTACTTTTCGTACACATAAGAAACAAATTTGCAAAACTACGTTCATATCCCAATTTTAATTTTAATTTTAATTTCAAATTACAGGATTCCAGCTCGATTTGTACCTCCAAATCAAATTTGTACCAAATAGAATACCATATAGTACTTTTCGTACACATGAGTACACGCTTTCCAAACTGTCCTCATATCGACCCTACTTCTCAACGTTAATTTACATTCCAAATTTCAATTTTTTAGCTCACTCCATTCACATGCTACGAAATTGTACCAAATTTAGTACATTTCCGAATTTCCAAAAAAAAAAAACCTTTAGTACATCTATCCTACACTCAATCAACGACCACCAACCCAATTTTCAGAGTTCTAGCTCCACGGGTTCGCCAAATACAAATGGTATTACATTTAGTACTTTTCGTACCGTTCTAGTACGAATTTCTAAAAGCCTTATCTGTCACCTATGGACCAAGAGTGACCCTCACCCAAAATTTCAAGATTCTAGCTTCAGCCGTTTCGTCTGGGCGTTGATGAATCGTTAAATCAGTCAGTCAGTCAATCACTTTACTCTTTTATTAGTATAGATAGATATACATATTTTTCTGATTTTGCTCATGGTGTGGAGGGTTGTGAACTTGGATTTTAAAATAATAATTTTGAGTGACCGGATTCTCAGAATGTATTAAGTCCATATCCATTGATTTCTATGTCTAAATTTTCTTTTCTTTTTCTCATAGTGTTTTTTTGCGCATTACACTGTGCTCAGTTTGACAGGATTGACTGTGAGGATATGATAGTCTTATATAAAATCTAGTCCATCGTATATCACTTTCACTTGAACCAAATAACTCATGCAATTCGCTGAAGTTGTTTCCACTTTTCCATACTGGGATTTTCCGTTCATATTGGTTATTTTTTATTTTTTACTTTTTCACGAATTGTATAATATAATTTTTTTCAAATTGGATTTTCCAGCAATAAAATAGAGCATACACAAAATCCGCCTACAATTTCATAAATTTTTTTTTTCAATGGAGTTATGCCATATTAATTTATTCGCCATTTCAATTATGTTTTCAAAAAATATTGAATTTATAATTCATGTTTCTTTCCACTTGTTTTTTATTTTGAATACATAGTTTATTTTAATTTCTTAATTTGTGTTTTCATTTTGTTTTTTCTTCTTCTTCAAAATTTCAAACATTCGCAATGGTTAAATAATTGTGAGCTATTATGTTAACATTTGTAACTAAACACACAAATGGATGAGCATCAGCAGCAGCGAGATGTGCTATTTAATCTAGTTTATGCTAAATAATTGCTCTTCATTTCAACTTACAATAAACCAACAACAACAAATATTGTTGTTTAAATGATGTTTAAATTTTATTTTGTTAATAGGCGCCATGGTTTTTCTCTGGGCCATGTTAGTGTTTTGTTTAGTTTTTATTTTTGTTTTTTTGGGGTGTACGTTTAATGTTGTTTTCCGCCTCGAATTTCTACGTTTCGTTTTTAGTTTTCCTGTGCAAACATTACGCTAGACTTTCTTTTGCCGACTAAACCGTTGGCCAACTTAGAGATCTTGTTTTAATGAAAATTTCTTTGCGACGACTACAACGACGAAGACTTGTATAACCACCAGGCATGATGGTTTCTTGAGTGAGACGCCGCACAAATTGTTGCAGTTCGCATTACAAATGGTTATTAAAGTGGCAGTGCCGCAGCAAATGCTTGCGCATGCCTGGCTGGAAGAGCAGCAGCAAAACTCCAGCACCTTCAGGTGAATGCAGAAGCCACCTTACCACATTGAATGGGAAACGATGTTATGTGTGATATGGCTAATGTTTTGTGTTTTTGGTTTGACATGAGTGGTGGTGAACAGTGGGTTTGAAATATTGAAATTAGAACGGAGCGGGGATTTTTTACGAATGATAATTTTTGGAAAAATGTTGAAGATCGTGTATTGTTTTAAATAGTATTTTTCAATGAGTGTCAGAGCGCTTAGCGTGGATTTTAAATTTTTTCCCAAGGGCTGTCAGAACCTAAAGACGAGGATTGAATGTTATTTTTCAAAAAGTATTTTTTAAAAAATCTGTTTCACGGACTATTTAATATAATATTTTTAAGGATTATCTATCAGGACACTAAGAGTGGATTAAAAAAAAAAAATTTTTCATGTACGGCATGAAGATTAGATTCTTTAAATATGATTTTTTTTAAGGACTATCAGGGCGCTAAGCGCGGTTTTTTTTCGTGGATTTAAATATTATGTTTCATGGACTATCAGGGCACTAAGCGTAGATATTTTAAATATTATTTTTCAAGTACCATCTGAGCTCTAAGCGTAGATTTTTTAAATATTATTTTTCAAAGACCATCAGAGCTCTAAACGTAGATTTTTTCAATATTATTCTTCAAGGACCATTAGAACTCTTAGCCTGGATTTTTTAAATATTATTTTTCAAGGAATATCAGAGTTCTAAGCGTGGATTCTTTAAATATTTTTCAAGGAATATCAGAGTTCTAACCGTGGATTTCTTAAATATTATTTTTGCAAGGACTATCAAGGCACTAAGCGTGGATTTTTAAATATTATTTTTTACCTAACCTAAGGGTACTAATCGGGGATTTTTTTAATATTATTATTGAAGCACTATCAGAGATCTAAGCCTGAATTTTTTTTAAATATTATTTTTCAAGGACTGTCAGAGCTCTAAGGGTGGATTTTTTAAAACAAATTTTAATCACTATATGGGATTATTATTAAAATTATTTTTCAAAGACTATAAGGACACTAAGCGTGAATTTTTTAAATATTATTTTTGAAATCAGAGCCATAAACACACGACGACTGTCTTAGCTGTAAGGACTGATTTCAAACAAATAGTATTTAAATGATAAAGGGCTATCAGATCTGTAATTTATATGTTATATTCTCTTTAGGTAAAAAATCTACCTATATATATATATATATATGTATATTAAGTTGGGGAAAAGAAATCTATCTATTTGTATATGAACTATAGGACTTTATTTAACATGCCTCGGAATGTCCAATTTGTATGATTTGTTGCCATTTTACATTTACTCTCTTTAAAAGTACTCTCTTTCTTTGCGATTTTTCGGTTATCCTATGTACCGTTACTATTGATGTTTTTGCTGAAAGGCAGACGAAACTGGCCGATGGTTAAAATGACAATTAATATATTTTTTCTAAACTATGTCCCTTTATATGATTTTAAATACAAAATTTTAGATTTTTATTCCGACAATTTGTTTTGACACTGAAAGGGCTAGATGTGGCTTATTATTGCTTCTCACATATAAGTCATGCTTTCTATTTGCAAAAAAAAAAAAAAAAAAACTCTAGTAGTCGATTTGTACAATCCTACCTAGATACAAATTTTTTATCATTAAAGAAATGTTTAAAGAATACAAGAAAAATATGATTATCGGTATGTGCCAATGCATTTAAACTTCCCAACAAAGCTCCCGAAGTTTCCTGCGAGTAACTGTAGATGTGTGTGGCCCCTGGGCGATTTTACGACTGCTAATCGATCGACATTTTCGACGACCGGCCTGTGCGAGATGCATCTTTAACATAATTTCAAATTTATGAACGGAATCTACGAAACCAAAATTGTACATAATTGGCTATTACAGCATGAGAACCGCAAACACCATTCGCATTTTTAGCCGCTTGGCTTGCATTTTGGCCTTTGTCAAAGAAAAACTGTGAAATGTACCGCATTTTCTCTTTGTTCACTTCCATATTAACACCCTGAAACTCACAACTGAATGCACCAAACAAAAAACAGCAAAATAATTTTTTTACTGCGAAATGTCACCGTTCCAACGAGCATAAATCTGAAATTGTTTCATCGATACTTTACGAGAAATCTATCTGCCGAAAAAATAATGGATATCTTTTTCCCCAACGTAATATTTTGTTTTTAAGGATTATTATGCATGCATTATTTTGGATTTTTTCAAAATATTATTGTCAAATAACAGCAACCTTTGCTCGACCCACTGTATCATATATCGAAAAACTATGTAATGCATGAAATATTATGTCTTTGTCGTGTTCACAAGACGTAATTGTAAGGTTCAATCCACTCGCATGTTATCATTGCAGCCAACATAGATAGTATTGCCTCAAAATTGTTTCCTCTCTAGCTAACATTTGGCTGTTGCTATTGTTGCTAGCCAATTTTTACCTTAAAACACCACAAATAAAATCCTAAACGACTGTCATCAGATTTACTGATGCAGAACCACAATCAACCAGACAATTTATGTTCGCAGCAATTGTTGTTGTCTCCGTTGTTCGGTTTTTTCTTCTTTGCAGTTAATAGATGTCTGCATTCATTATTATTATTATTTACCCAAAGCTATGAACAACTGTCAGTTTGTCCCGCTGATTAGTTTGTTCGTATTTCATTAAAGGAATTGAATATACATGTACATACATATTTTCAGAAAATGAAGTAATATCTGAATTTAATTGATTCAATAACGACTTCATAGTGGAACTACATCATGGTATATATATTAAATTATTTTTAATTATGGACTCCTAATTAAAAATCGTATAACTTTAATTGGAACTATCAGATCTATAATCGGGGGGTTTTAATGCTATTATCAGAGATTTTAAAGTACATTTTTTTGAATATTATTTTTCTATTTTTAAGGACTATTAGGGTTCTAAGCGAGATTTTTTTTAAATATTGGTTGGGGAAAAAGAAATCTTTTATGAAAATGTCGATAAAATCGACATGATCGAAGTTTACCGGCATGTTAGCAGTCGTAACATCGCCCAGGAGCTAAAATCGACCATAAAACTTTTTTAAACCATTTACACAAAGCTGGAATCAAAAAGCAGGTCGATGTTTTGGTGTCCACTAATAAACTACATAAATAAACGAAGCCTTGGCCAAACGGAATGAGGTAGACCCATTTCTTAAAAGGATGGTGACTGGAGATGAGAAATAGATTACATACGGTAAACCTGTGCGAAAACGATCGTGGTCAAAGAGCGGTGAAGCACCTTAATCGGTGGCCAAACAAGGACTAACGGCCAGGAAGGTTCTGCTATGCATTTGGTGGGACTAGAAGGGGATTATTTATTATGAGTTGCTTACATATGGTCAAACGCTAAATTCTGATCTCTGCTGTCACAACTGGGCAAAGACTATTAGGGCTCTAAGCGTGGATTTTTCAAATATTATTTTTCAAGGAATATCAGAGCTCTAAGCTTGGATTTTTTAAATATTATTTTTCAAGGGCTATCAGAGCTCTAAATGTGGATTTTTTAAATATTATTTTTCAAGGACTGTCAGAGCTCTAAGCGTGGATTTTTTAAATATTATTTTTCAAGGACTGTCAGAGCTCTAAGCGTGGATTTTTTAAATATTATTTTTCAAGGAATATCAGAGCTCTAAGCGTGGATTTTTTAAATATTATTTTTCAAGGACTATCAGAGCTTTAAGCGTGGATTTTTTAAATATTATTTTTCAAGGACTGTCAGAGCTCTAAGCGTGGATTTTTTAAATATTATTTTTCAAGGACTGTCAGAGCTCTAAGCGTGGATTTTTTAAATATTATTTTTCAAGGACTATCAGAGCTCTAAGCGTGGATTTTTTAAATATTATTTTTCAAGGACTGTCAGAGCTCTAAGCGTGGATTTTTTAAATATTATTTTTCAAGGACTATCAGAGCTTTAAGCGTGGATTTTTTAAATATTATTTTTCAAGGACTGTCAGAGCTCTAAGCGTGGATTTTTTAAATATTATTTTTCAAGGACTATCAGAGCTCTAAGCGTGGATTTTTTAAATATTATTTTTCAAGGACTGTCAGAGCTCTAAGCGTGGATTTTTTAAATATTATTTTTCAAGGACTATCAGAGCTCTAAGCGTGGATTTTTTAAATATTATTTTTCAAGGACTATCAGAGCTCTAAGCGTGGATTTTTTAAATATTATTTTTCAAGGACTGTCAGAGCTCTAAGCGTGGATTTTTTAAATATTATTTTTCAAGGAATATCAGAGCTCTAAGCGTGGATTTTTTAAATATTATTTTTCAAGGACCACCAGAGCTCTAAGCGTGGATTTTTTAAATATTATTTTTCAAAGACTATCAGAGGCATAGGCGTGGATTTTTTAAATATTATTTTTCAAAGACTATCAGAGGCATAGGCGTGGATTTTTTAAATATTATTTTTCAAAGACTATCAGAGGCATAGGCGTGGATTTTTTAAATATTATTTTTCAAAGACTATCAGAGCTCTAAGCGTGGATTTTTTAAATATTATTTTTCAAGGACTATCAGAGCTCTAGGCGTGGATTTTTTAAATATTATTTTTCAAGGACTATCAGAGCTCTAGGCGTGGATTTTTTAAATATTATTTTTCAAGGACTATCAGAGCTCTAAGCGTAGATTTTTTAAATATTATTTTTCAAGGACTATCAGAGCTCTAAGCGTGGATTTTTTAAATATTATTTTTCAAGGACTATCAGAGCTCTAAGCGTGGATTTTTTAAATATTATTTTTCAAGGACTATCAGAGCTCTAAGCGTGGATTTTTTAAATATTATTTTTCAAGGACTATCAGAGCTCTAGGCGTGGATTTTTTAAATATTATTTTTCAAGGACTATCAGAGCTCTAGGCGTGGATTTTTTAAATATTATTTTTCAAGGACTATAATAAGGCGTGGATTTTTTAAATATTATTTTTCAAGGACTATAATAAGGCGTGGATTTTTTAAATATTATTTTTCAAGGACTATCAGACCTCTAAGCGTGGATTTTTTAAATATTATTTTTCAAGGACTATCAGAGCCATAGGCGTGGATTTTTTAAATATTATTTTTCAAGGACTATCAGAGCTCTAAGCGTGGATTTTTTTAAATATTATTTTTCAAGGTCTATCAGAGCTCTAAGCGTGGATTTTTTAAATATTATTTTTCAAGGACTATCAGAGCTCTAAGCGTGGATTTTTTTAAATATTATTTTTCAAGGTCTATCAGAGCTCTAAGCGTGGATTTTTTAAATATTATTTTTCAAGGACTATCAGAGCTCTAAGCGTGGATTTTTTAAATATTATTTTTCAAGGACTATCAGAGCTCTAAGCGTGGATTTTTTAAATATTATTTTTCAAGGACTATCAGAGCTCTAAGCGTGGATTTTTTAAATATTATTTTTCAAGGACTATCAGAGCTCTAAGCGTGGATTTTTTTAAATATTATTTTTCAAGGTCTATCAGAGCTCTAAGCGTGGATTTTTTAAATATTATTTTTCAAGGACTATCAGAGCTCTAAGCGTGGATTTTTTTAAATATTATTTTTCAAGGTCTATCAGAGCTCTAAGCGTGGATTTTTTAAATATTATTTTTCAAGGACTATCAGAGCTCTAAGCGTGGATTTTTTTAAATATTATTTTTCAAGGTCTATCAGAGCTCTAAGCGTGGATTTTTTAAATATTATTTTTCAAGGACTATCAGAGCTCTAAGCGTGGATTTTTTAAATATTATTTTTCAAGGACTATCAGAGCTCTAAGCGTGGATTTTTTAAATATTATTTTTCAAGGACTATCAGAGCTCTAAGCGTGGATTTTTTAAATATTATTTTTCAAGGACTATCAGAGCTCTAAGCGTGGATTTTTTAAATATTATTTTTCAAGGACTATCAGAGCTCTAAGCGTGGATTTTTTAAATATTATTTTTCAAGATCTATCAGAGCTCTAAGCCTGGATTTTTTAAATATTATTTTTCAAGGTCTATCAGAGCTCTAAACCTGGATTTTTTAAATATTATTTTTCAAGGTCTATCAGAGCTCTAAGCCTGGATTTTTTAAATATTATTTTTCAAGGTCTATCAGAGCTCTAAGCCTGGATTTTTTAAATATTATTTTTCAAGGTCTATCACAGCTCTAAGCCTGGATTTTTTAAATATTATTTTTCAAGGACTATAAGAGCCATAGGCGTGGTTTTTAAAAATTATTTTTCAAGGACTATCAGAGCCATAGGCGTGGATTTTTTAAATAATATTTTTCAAGGAATATCAGAGCCCTAAGCGTGGATTTTTTTAAATAATATTTTTCAAGGAATATCAGAGCCCTAAGCGTGGATTTTTTAAATAATATTTTTCAAGGAATATCAGAGCTCTAAGCGTGGATTTTTTAAATATTATTTTTCAAGGAATATCAGAGCTCTAAGCGTGGATTTTTTAAATTTTATTTTTCAAGGAATATTAGAGCTCTAAGCGTGGATTTTTTAAATTTTATTTTTCAAGGAATATCAGAGCTCTAAGCGTGGATTTTTTAAATTTTATTTTTCAAGGAATATCAGAGCTCTAAGCGTGGATTTTTTAAATTTTATTTTTCAAGGAATATCAGAGTTCTAAGCGTGGATTTTTTAAATTTTATTTTTCAAGGAATATCAGAGCTCTAAGCGTGGATTTTTTAAATTTTATTTTTCAAGGACTAAAAAAAATATTTTTCAAGGTCTATCAGACCTCTAAGCCTGGATTTTTTAAATATTATTTTTCAAGGACTAAAAAAATATTTTTCAAGATCTATCAGACCTCTAAGCCTGGATGTTTTAATAGTTATTTTTCAAGGATAATCAGAGCTCTAAATATGTGGTCATTTAATCACTACCAAAAAAATGTTGGCCTGTTGTAGTGTGCCGATATAAAGGTTTCAGTTTTTTTTATTTAATGGTGATCGCCGCTTATTTGAATTAATCATAAATAAACAATTTACAGTCACTGCAGCATGGAATTATCTGCATTAAATTGTCACATAAAATTTTGTGCATTGAGGTTTCCGGTAACCATGGAAAATCACATTGTGTTGCCACCGAGTCGAGTTAATTTTGTGAACATCATCTGAAACTCCCAACTCTTGTCGTTGGCAACCTCCCACTATTGTTCGCTGTGCTTTTTTTTCTCACGCAACACTCTCTTCTCTCTGGGATGACAAAACAAATGTGTGGTAATCGGAAAACAGGCTGCATCATCCATTCCTACTATTTAAGGTGCAATTTTTGTTGTTGCAATGTTTATTGCCCATTTCCGGTTTTTTATTTGCTATTGAACTTGAACTTGTTTATTGATATGCCACAGCAATTGCAGCAGCAACATGAACCTCAGTAGAAGCAGCTGGAAAAACTTTATGGATGGATACATGGATGCTGCAATATCAACAACAGTCGTTGTGGTTGGTTGCTTGTTTTTACAATTGACAAGCTATGGTGAAGATCACCATAATCGTGGCGATTGAAAATACAATCATTGCCGTCGTTGTCTTCGTTAACCGCAATCGAATGCTCAGCCAAGCAAATAAACCCACTCTAACCACAATAATTTCAAGGAAGGTTTTTCTTTTTCCCCGCCGATATTTCCAAATGAAATGGAAGCTAAAATAATGGAGTGCCAATATTGACGCCAACAAAGCTGGAATTGTTTTGGCTGCTGATGCTGCTGCTGCCGATGTCGCTGCTTTCGTCATGAAAATGTGAACATGAAATCTGGATTTGCTAGTTTTATTTTCTTTTGTTGTTTATTTTCCTTCCTTGGATCGATGTTTTGGCGTCTTTTGCGTTTTACCAACCATTTTCTGGTTTTTCTATATATTGGTTGTTGTTGTTGCTGGTTCGCTCCATGAATTTGTGGCACGAACGTATCTGAATCCTCCATTGCCATATAAATTCGGCACATGAAAAATCTAGAGTTAAAAAAGTTAAGGGGGAAATTTTGTTTTGATTAAATTAGTTGCTGTTGTTTTTTTTTTCTTTTTTTGATATTGTTGTTTTGTTTTTTTTTTTACTAGAAAACTGGAGCCTGTTGCGCCTACAGTTGGCCATTTGTAAGTCTTTGTATAGCTTTCTTCTTCATTGCCAATACATAACTGGTTGTTGTTGTTTTTGTCATGACCACCAACAGTAAATTATATAACATATTTACTTTTTTGATTATTTGTATAGGCAAGATTGCAATGCGGACCTTTAGTTTTGAATTTGGTGAAAGGGATTATTCATGTTGGATTTTGTTGTTTTCGTTTTCGTTGCATATTTTCCTACATTAATTCAATAATAATTTATTTTTTAATTAATTGTATATTTGAAATAACGGAAATTAGCCTAAATAAGCAGAAGAGAGGGCTATCAGAGTTATAAACGTGTAATCTTAAAATATTATTTTTCGAGGACTAACAAAATTCTTAGCGTGGATTTTTTTAATACTCTTTTTCAAGGATTATCAGTGCACTAAGCGTGGATTTTTTTAAATATTATTTTTCAATGACTATCTGAGAACTGAGCGTGCAATTTTTAAATTTCATTTTTCAAGGAACATCAGGGCATTAAGCGTGGATTTTTTAAATATTATTTTTCAGGGACTATCAGCGATATAAGCGTGGATTTTTTAAATATTCTTTTGCAAGGACTATCAGGGCTCTGAGCGTGGATTTTTAAAAATTATGTTGCAAGGCTCAGCGATATAAACGTGGTTTTTTAATATTTTTTTTTTCAAGGCCTATCAGAGCTCTAAGCGTGTTTTTTTTTAATATTATTTTTCAACGATTTACAAAGCTCTATGTGAGACATTTTTTAATATTATTTTCAAGGCCTATCAGAGCTCTAAGCGTGGTTTTGTCAAATATTCCTTTTCAATGACTGTCAGAGCTCTAGCGGGGATTTTTTAAATGTTTTTTTTTTCAAGGGCTATTAGGGCATTAAGCGTGTTTTTTTTAATATTATTTTTTAAGGAATATCAGATCTTTAAGCTTGGATGTTTTAAATATAATTTTTCAAGGACTATCAGATCAGTAAGCGTGGATGTTTTAAAAATTATTTTTCAAAGACTATCGGCACAGAGCCTATATTTTTTGAAATTTGGTTTTCAATGACTATCAGGTTACTAAGGTTCTTTTTCAAGGACTATCAAGGCTCTAAGCAGATTTTTAAATATTATTTTTAAGGACTATCGTATCAGTAAGCGCGGATTTTAATTTTTTTTAAGGACTATCAGATCAGTAAGCGTGGATTTTTAAATATTATTTTTAAGGACTATCGGATCAGTATGCGTGGATTTTTAAATATTATTTTTAAGGACTATCGGATTAGTATGCGTGGATTTTTAAATATTATTTTTAAGGACTATCGGATCAGTAAGCGTTGATAGACCATGTTTTTCAGGGCCTATCAGAGCTTGTATTGGCTATAGGAATATAGCCTGGTATTTCCATTGCTCCTCCGCTGATAGACGTACAGACGAGTCGTTTAGGAGTGGTGGTTAATTGAAAAATACCTAAAATATTCGTACCAATGACTTCTAATACGGATTAAAGTTAAATCCTTGGATCATGACCCTTAATCCTGTATCCGTGGCCCTTATTCGGATTAATACTTTATCCAGGGCCAATGACCCACAGCATTTTGCCATTTCGGGCTCTTGAAGGATAAAATACATCCTCCCATCCGATATCTGTTAAATTAGAAGTTCTATACACATTTTCTAACTAACGTGGCTATATTGTGACATTTTGGGTTCTCTGAAAGTAAAAAAGAGAAGTTCTCGCAGAAAATATGAGTCCATATTTTAACAAAGACGGCATATAGCGGATTCATTTTAGGTATTTTGACAGAGTTGCAAGATTTTTGCCACAGGTTTTTACCAAGATTATAATTCTGAACTTTTCAAATGTTATTTATTATTACATATTTTTATTTTTACATTTTTTAAGCATCAATTTAAGCTATAAAAATTCTATTTTTTTTTGCAGATACAACCACTCTATGATTCATATCAACGTGATGTGGAAATCAATCTATGGGAGCCAATCAATCGCTATTGGGCCGAATGCTATGAAGCCTGTAAAGTGGCATCGAAAAAACGCAGTACATTCCAAGCTGAGAATAGAACACTATTTCAAGTAAGTAGGATGATATAAAACGAACCGAAGAACATGCATGCAATAACACAATAATCATAAATAATACCAGCAACAAAAAATTCAAACTACCAAATAAAGAGACATACAAATAAATAATGAAAATTCCTCTTGTATGTTAATAGCGTTAATATTTCAAGTGTCGTTCAAAAAATGTTTTTTTTTTTATTTAAATTGCAGAAAAAAATTGTCATACCCTGGAAGGTGCGTCAAGTTGAAGAAACGCGACGTTTAAATGCAGCTGCACTGCAGCATAAACGACGCAGCAGTCACATAAAGAAAAAGTGGAAATGTGCCAAACGATTCCTGTACGGACCTCGCGGTCCCTGGTATACAGGGTAAGTAGAGATTGGGTTTTTTGTATCTTGAAACTTGGTATTAATTAAAAATTTTCACTTGAGTACAAAACGACGAAGCCCATTGGGAGCTTTGTAATATTGTCACTTGTGGTGTAATAATTACTATTACAACAAAATAATATAATTTTTTCCTACATCAATAAATGTGTGTGTGAAATTTGTTGCTACAACTAAATTATGGTGCGTGTTTTTTGCTACGACACCTGCCTAAAATAGGGGAAAGAAATTTATTTTCCTTTAAGAAAATTTTGTGTACAGTGGATCCGAATACATTTTGTATACATACCCATATTAAATATTTTCTATAAAGATGTTTATCATCCTCCAAGAATCCAGAATGCTAAATTTCAAGCACTAACCCGGCTCTAAGCATGGATTTTTTAAATATTATTTTTCAAATCCTATCAGTAGATTTTTTTTAAATATTATTTTTCAAGGATGATCAGAGCTATAATCGTGGATTTTTTTAATATTATTTTTCAACGACTATCAGATCTCTATGCGTGGATTTTTTAAATACTATTTTTTCAAGGACTATCAGAGCTCTAAGCGTGGATTTTTAAATATTATTTTTCAGGGCTCTAAGCTAAAATTTTTTTAAATATTATTTTTCAACGACTATCGGGTCTCTAAGCATGGATTTTTTAAATATTATTTTTCACCGACTACCACGGCTCTAAGAGTGGATTTTTTAAATATTATTTTTCACCGACTATCAGGGCTCTAAGCTAAAATTTTTTTAAATATTATTTTTCAACGACTATCAGGGCTCTAAGCATGGATTTTTTAAATATTATTTTTCACCGACTACCACGGCTCTAAGAGTGGATTTTTTAAATATTATTTTCCAAGGACTATCTGAGCTCAATGCGTGGATTTTTATACCCTACACAACTATGTTGTCAGGGTATTATAGCTTTGTGCAGCCCCAAAAGTTTGTAATGCCGCGAAATATTGGTCCTAGACCCACCTTTAAGTATGCCGATCGTCATATCTCGACTAGCTGAGTCGATCTAGACATGTGTGTCCGTCCGTCTGTCCATTATAATTTGTAAACTCGAGGCCACAGGCCACAGTTATGGACCAATCTTCACGAAATTTTGCATGTAGGATGGGTTCTGGCGAATGAAGACCCCTATTGTTTTTGGGAAAGATCGATTGATATTTAGGGGATGAAATGGACCAAATACTAAATTTTTGTCGGTTTTTCTGGTCGCTCCAGAGGCCGCAATAATGGTCCAAAAATGGTGAAATTTTCCAAGGAGAAGGAGATCAGGCCAAAGAATAAGCATGCCTGTTCTCATAAAGATCGGTCAATATTTAGCGGGTCAAATGGACCCTGACTTTTGTGTGAAAAATGACAAAATTTGTATTCTATAGCGTATATATTTACCCCTGAAGGACCCGAAAACTTTATATTATTTCCAAGAGGAGTGGTTGACCTTTAAACTAATACCAATTATATTGTTGTATGTGCTCGGATGTGGGAGTTACACCTAAATATTTACAGGTATCTCCGTATTCGTATATTATTTCGTAGCCCATTATCACTCTAGAGAGCGGAACTATAGCGCTGATCGCTTTGAAATGTTCTATGAGGTTCCAGTTATGGTCAAGGACAACGCCTATAATTTTCGGTGATGATCAGATAATAATTTCGAAATGAAGTGGACCAAAAACTTAATTTTTTGTGTTATAATCGAGTCGAACTGTAGACAAATGAAAGCCGAACATCACAGCACAACCCACGGTGAAGGGAGTCTGGACAATAGCTGTACTGAATACTCGTAATATTCGAAAAATATGTCAGTGTGAGGAAGAGGTGCTATTTACCACTAATCGGGCAAGAGGGTGGGTGCAAATATAACGAAATATTGCCCAGGCTCGGAATATACATCCACAGAAAATTTGAATTCCGTGGTAGTTGTGTAGTGTATCGTATGGTCGGCCCCGTCCGACTATACTGCTCCGCTCACTGGTTTAAATTTTATTTTTCACCGACTATCACGGCTCTAAGAGTGGATTTTTAAATATTATTTTCCAAGGACTATCAGAGCTCAATTCGTGGATTTTTTGATATTATTTTTCAAGGACTATCAGAGCTCTAAGCGTAGATTTTTTAAATATTATTTTTCAAGGACCATCAGAGCTCTAAGCGTAGATTTTTTAAATATTATTTTTCAAGGACCATCAGAGCTCTAAGTGTAGATTTTTTAAATATTATTTTTCAAGGACTATCAGAGCTCTAAGTGTAGATTTTTTAAATATTATTTTTTGAAGGACTATCAGAGCTCTAATCGTAGATTTTTTAAATATTATTTTTCAAGGACTATCGTAGATTTTTTAAATATTATTTTTCAAGGACTATCGTAGATTTTTTAAATATTATTTTTCAAGGACTATCGTAGATTTTTTAAATATTATTTTTCAAGGACCATCACTGCTCCATTTATTAGTTTTTATTTAATTTTTTTTTTATTAAAATGTTTCTTAGTAGGGAAATCATTAGTTTTTGCTTTTCTTTTTTAAGATAATTTCCCTATGTTTGAAGGTTCATCCCCTGTTTTTATTGATGATGACATTACCCACAGTCCAATGCATTTTATTGCACTTGGAGTAAATTACAAAGTGACAATTTGCTTCATATCAACAGTAACAAATGTTATATAATGAAACGAAAAAAAAACAACAACAACAACAAGAAATGCAACACGAAATATGTAGCGAAAGTAAATTTTACAAATGAAAATATTTTTCATTTATGAAATTTTATTACAATAACATAAACTGCAACCTGCAAAGGCAGTTAGCAACACCATCACAAACAAATCGCATGTTTTTTGGTTAAATTATTTTAAATCGACATTCATAACGCAAAGTCATTCGCATGAAAAGTCATTCCATTTCCCAAAACCAAGAAAAAAACGCAAACTTTGAAATAAGTAAATTATGGTAACCAGAAATCCAACTTTTTTAAAAATGAATGAGACATTGTGGTGGTATTTCCTTTTCGCAGAGGCGAAAACTAAAAAAAAAAATAATCAACGAATTATTTTAACAAATTCTCTTAAAGACTTTCAAAACGTTTTCTTAAGAAAATTTATTTGAATTGATTTTAAATATATTTTTGTTCTGATAGAGAACATGCAATGACATGGTTTTTTAAATAAATTAAGTTGGTTTTTATTTCTGTCAGCAATACGTTGCACAGTGGCATGGCTGCACTAAAACAATCCAGGCTTATATAGGTCTGCGAAAAAAAAATCTGTTAAAAATCCACGATCTAGTAGTCCTTCCTAATGGTCTAGATGTGGGTTAAAAAGTACTCAAATAATCCTTCAAAAAATATTCTTTAAAAATCAACGCTTATCGCTTGTATTGAAAAAAAAAACAACCATGAACATAGCTCTGCAATACATTCTATAGTCCTGCAAATTCTTAAACATAAATCACTTACCTTTCAAGATTAAATACCATAGTGCCTAAATTTTCAATTTAAAATGATTTCATCAATTACATTTTTGATTTTTCTTGCTAATTGTCTTGCCATGCCTTGACGGGTGGTATATCAAAGAGAAATATCGATTTATAATTCACTTTAAATGCATCACAAAAAAGCAAAAACGTTTTATTATAACCTTGCTGCCAATTTTGAGTTCAATATTTTTGATAGGATTTTTTTTTATTTTATTCATTCACGCTGAATGTGCGTGGACCAGTTCTGCCATATGACAAAAAAAATCAACTGTGGTAGCAATATTATTAACATTTTATATATGAATTTTATTAAATTGTTTTTTGGTGTCAAAAACCGCCAGCACAAAGTCAGCTTCTGAGCTCGTGGCAGACTACAAAGTAACGCACCTTGAAATGGAACAACAGCAAACAAAAAATATAAAAAAAAAATAAATAAAAACCTTAATGAATTAATCTTTTTTGTCTACAACTTCAAAGACACGCCAAAGGCAATAACAATAAAAAAAGTACAGAAATAAAATCCGGTGCCAGGTTCTTTTTATATGTTTTCACCTTCCACTGTTCTGTAGTGAAGGTTGGAAAAGTTGTTTTCATTTGAGAGCATGTCCATTGATATTCTAAAGTATAACAGCAAAAAAACCCGATTAAAACCACATCAGTTGGCCACGAGAACTTTGAACGCACTTTGTGTCATTCATTCATTTAATCATGTTTTAATTACAGTTGTTTTTTTTTTCATTTGAAGTTTAAGGCAGTTTTTAATTATACAAAAACAAAGAAACAAATATTGAAATTCGATTAGTTTTTTTAATAGTGGGAGACCTGTGAATAAATGAAAAAAAATCGATTTAATGGTCTGGAGGTGGAGAATTTCTTATGAAGTTAAAGACCTTGGCGAGTACATTAAGAACCTGAAGGAAAGTGTTTGATTTTGATAACTATAATTTTCAATGGACCTATAATCCTATGAGCGATTATAGGTCAATCACGCAAAGAGTCAAGTAGAAAAGAAACCAGTAAGGAAAGTAGTAACGTCTGACTGGGCCGACTATATGATACCCTTCACCACTTTGGGTATATTTTACATATTTATCCTAACAGACGACGCGTTTTGTTATAAATCTATATCTGAATCGATTTCAGGGAAACTTGCCAGAGACTAATTTATATAACATCAGTACGTTGTGTCAATCGGCCTAGCTATGGATCTTTTCACGAAGCATAGCAACAACATTCTACACTTAATTCAGTACCCTATACCAAAATTCGTGCAAATCGAAAGATGTACAGGGAATTTGGTGCACCAATTACCTTAAATAGAATGAAAATACATATGGGAGCTATATCTAAATCTGAACCGATTTTCACGAAACTTGGCAGACATCATTCTCGATCTTATTCATAACTCTGTGCCAAATTTCCTGCACATCAAAAAATGTCCAGGGACTTTAGTAGACTATTTACCTAAACTCGGGCGAAGCTATATATGGGAGCTATATCTAAATCTGAACCGATTTTCACGAAACTTGGCACACATCATTCTATACTTAATTTAGTACGCTGTAGCAAATTTCGTGCAAATCGAAAGAGATATATTGGAACTTTGATACACAATTAACCTTAAATCGGACGAAGATATATATTGGAGCTATATCTAAATCTGAACCGATTTTCACGAAATTTGGCAAACATCATTCGTGACCTTATTAATTACTCTGTGCCAAATTTCGTGCAAATCGAAAGATATATAGGGACTTTGGTGCACCATTTACATTAAATCGGACGAAAATATATATGGGAGCTATATCTAAATCTGATCCGATTTTTCCCAATTTCAGTAGGGTTCGTCCTTGGGCCAAACAAATGAGCTGTGCCAAATTTCATCCAATTCGGATCATAAATGCGACCTGTACTTTGTTTACAATTTAACATGGACAGACAGACGGACGGACATGCATAAATTGACTTAGAAAGTGATTCTATGCATATTCTCAAAAGGAACCATGGGTCTATCTCGATTATTTTTGCCTGTTACAAACATAGGCACAAAGACATAATACCCTGTACCACAGTGTGGTGAAGTGTATAAAAACGTGTTACTAAAATATTTCTCGCTCGATTTGAAATAAATTAGGCAAAACTAAAATCACGCCACAAATCAAAACTTGATCTATGGCGAATTTGCCCGTATGGGTTCTTAATATAATTGGCAAGGACTTTTGTACCCAAAGGAACCCTCAACCTTCCAATAGAAGCTGCGTGTGGTTACAGTCAGTGTTGCACTGCTGACCGTTCAAAAAACGCTGTCTTTATCTGATGTGTGAGAGCTCGCATTATCCTGGTTCAAAATGATTTGTCTTCTCATTTCCTTTTTTTTTTGTATTTTTCCGAAAACATCTGGAAAACAAAACTGTGGTGTACCCTTTCAGAATTGATCTTCCTATGATGCTCAAGTTCGGAGAGTTTTTTTCACGGACAATTTTTGGCTCATCTTCGAAATACTTACACGTTGTTTCAGGCTCATATGCATAGATCCATGATTCGTCAACTGTGGCAATCTTATAAACGTCTTTGAGGAATCGCGATCGTATTTTTTTCTCCAAAATTTCATTGCACAATTCGACACAAACTATTTGAGCTATTGTCAAATGGTGCGGGATCCAACAATAAGAAGCCATTTTTTACGACCAGGTATTCATGCAATTTCGAATATCCCATTATCATATTTTAATGAGTTCAGAGATAAAACAATACAAAAAACATAAATCACACGTTCACGTTGTCATTGCAGAGAAGGAATCTCAGTGGGACGTACACATAGTTTTTCGAAATATTCAGAGGTAGAATGACATGCGAGTGCATTGCAGACGTTTACTATCTGTTTTAACTCTAAACAAGTGAAAAAGCGTTAAGTTCGGCCGGGCCGAACTTTGCATACCTTCCACCATAGATATACTGACAGGTAATCGAAATAAAAATGTAGGGAACATACCAAAAAGTGTACCTATACCGACATTTCTACGGTTTCTATGGTTCTAAATATTGGTCCTAGAGCCCACGTTTCTTTGGACCAAATTTTTTTCCAAAAATTTTGACTTCATCCCACATTTGCCCATCTTATTATTTCTTCCAAACCTGTTCATGTTCGAACATGGGGAATATATATATATATATATATATAAGGTTAATTATCGACCTTGTTCTGGGAACGACCCCAAGTAAGGGGCGAATATTAATCATTTTTGGTAGGGAGATTTGTTACCATATACGACTAAAAATACCAAATTGCAGTAAATTCGGTTAACAACGCGCTCAAGACCCCCAAAATACCGAAAATTGGGGTACCTTTATGTGGGGGCTATCCGAAAAAATTTACCTATATTTATAATTTTTTGTGGGTAAATTTGGTACCTATTAAGAACTCAAAATACTAAATTACAGCTAATTCGGCGGAAAAATACGATCAAACCTACCAAAATACTGAAAGTTAGGGGGTACCGTTATATGGGGACTACCAGAAAAAGTGGACCTATATTAATTTTTTTAGCAAATTCGGCTGAAAAACGCATTAAAGAACCCCAAAATACCGAAAATTGAGGGGTACCGTTATATTTTTAGTAGGGAGATTTGATACCCAATAAGAACTCAAAGTACCAAATTTTATCGAATTCGGTTGAAAAACACCCCCAAGAACCCCAAAATACCGAAAATTGGTACTATTATATGGGAGCTATGCCTAAACGTGGACCGATATATCCCATCTTCGAACTTAACCTGCCTGCAGACAAAAGACAACATTATGCAAAATTTCAGCACCCTATCTCAATTCCTTCAGAAGATAGCGTGATTACAACAGACGGACGGACATGGCTAGATCGTCTTAGAATTTTACCAGTGATCAAGAATATATATACTTTATAGGGTCGGAAATTAATATTTCGATGTGTTACAAACGGAATGACAAAATTAATATACCCTCCATACTATGGTGGAGGGTATAAAAAGGATATCACTACGCTCTGTGAAGTGGCGAAAGACACGAGTGAGGTGGAAGAACAACTTCACGCCATCTCAACAGTTGCATGCTTCCCTTATCAAAATTAGACATTATCGTATACAGCTCTCAATTTATCATAATTGCTCATTAAATCCTGCAAAACGAACTAATCGATGTTTGGTCCCTTAAGAAAAAATGCTAAATGTTAAAAAAAATGCTAAAAAGTACTACATTTTTGTAGAAAAGTATCGGGAAAAAGAAATTGATTTATAGTTTACAATAAGTTGTATATTTTAAAAAAATGTTATACATAAATACGAATAAAGAAATTTAAATTAAAAGCTATGTTGTGAGGATATTATAATTTTCTGGTCTGGTCTGGTCGCTCTAGATGTCACAAAAATAGCTATCCAATTTTGCATAAAGTTTCGATTATGGTGAAGTGCGACATCTATAGCAATGAACAAAAAAATGTGTTTTTTTTTGTCAATTTATCTAGTCGCTTTAGAGGCCACAATAAATCAATGAAATAAAAGTATAAAGACACGACAATGAATACGTCAACAATTTCCAATAGATGTCTTTTCCTCTGATGTTATGTTGTCATATCAACAGAGCAAACACTATTAAACGTTTTTAGTGCTATACCGTAAGCTGCAGACCTCTGGTTTTATTTACATTTTATATTTCTTTTATTCTTAATATGGCTCTGTTATGCCTGATTCCCTATTCATAGAGTAGAATCGAGGAACAAAGTTTGATAATGATGGGAATATTTATTTCTAATCAAATGAACCAAGCTCTGCAAAAGAAAATCAGTTCATACTGATCAAAAAATTGTCATAGCAGTAAAAATATTAATTTAAGAGTTCAACGGAATTGGCGAGAGATAATCGTTTAATATAACCTTAAGGACAATGCGTGGACGAACTATGCTATGTTAGCAGGCCTACATGCCCGGAAACTATCAAAAAGTTATTTTATGTCTGAAAAGAATCGTAAAGCCAGGTGGGCTTTCCCAAAAGCTCATATTAGTCGGATACGACTCCTAGGATGACTTTAAGTGTAATATTAAAGGCACAGTCATGAAAAAATGCTGCGAGAAGGTAAAAAAATAAATGCTCAAGCTTCAGTATTGCAAAAGTACTGGGAGGCATGGAGGTGGGTCAATAATAATATTGGGCTATTTTTCTTTTTATGGAATTCGATCTATTTACAAGATTTAAGAAGTAATAAATTCAATTGATTGTACGCGGTTCCATGCGCTGAAAATGAAAATGTATTGCTTTTTGGGTGTTTCAACTTGAAACTAACCTCAAACAAACACCGAAACATTTCAAAGAATAATGGAATAATGGCCAACCCTGTGGAAAAATATGTGGAGTATCATAGATAGGAACATCAAAACAGAATCAGAAGCAAAAAACATAACCTCTTCCAAAAGTTTCAAGATGCGAGGAATAGTATATCCAATAGTATTTCGGTGGTCCTTGGCGCAGTTTTCCGCCGAAATGAGTTAATTCGGCAATAAAGGTTAACAAAATAAATCGCAAAATTATAAATTAATTTTTGACATAGCTCACATATAAACTCCCTCCCTATTTTCTGTACGTTTAAAGCATTACTTGACTTTTCTATCCTATGTGTCTGTAATTTGGTATGTGTTTCCTCAGGAGGAAAAAAACTTCCTGACATACATTTACTCATAGGGTGGAGGCTATTTCAAAATATTTCATCCAAAACTAATCAATATGAACCCCATAATATAGCAATTCCCAATCTTCAGCTTAATATATTTTAAATCGTTGACAATATTATGCATGACCAAGGAAAACATTTGTGGAACAAAGTGTTAAGGACCAACAGAACTTCTTGATAGCTTTGTTTCCATAGTTTTTACCTTTTTTGCATAATATTTACTTGGTTCTGCCGTATCAAGTAATACCATTTCCATCCCTTTTCCAGTATTGAGAAGACCATAGGATTTTTTCATTGCATTCATATTTCAAAAAAGATAACTCCCTTCGTTCATTTTTTATTGTATACATGTATGTACAAATTATATAATATTAAATATTTTTAAACATATCAATTCTAATCTAGTATAAAAAAAATACACAAGAAGTACTCTGTAAAGATACTATGACAAGCGAAATGAGAGAAGAAAGCAAAAAAACTACACAATAAACAGAAAATGAAAATAGAAATCGTAGACAAAAAAAAAATATGAGAAAAAATGAGATTTATGAGAAACAAAAATACCAACACAGATACATAAAGCATATTACTGTGTTGGTGACTAAAAAATCGAAACACACACACACGCACAGTCACAGCGAGAGTGTCACTAAAATGGTGGGCGTTTGATGAATGTGCCTTAGGAATATAGGTATAAAAATTGAGGTTTGTTATAGGTTTGTCGTTCTGTAGGTGTGTGCGAGTGTGTGCGCATGCGTTGGTTGGTCATCGATGTAACAGAAAAATAAGCCTTGTCCGTCGTCATTATTTCCAGTGATCCATTAATAGATCTTAACTACTTAACCGTGGTATGGACCCAAGGCAGGTAATGCCGGATAGGCGGGCACAACCGGTTTGGCCAAAAATGGTGCCGGATAGATTGGGGCAGGTGCCAAAACCTTGGCTACAGGTGCCAAAACTTTGGCTACCTTGGCAACACCTTCACGTTGAACAACGGCATTAAAACCACTTACAGGATCCACAGTGTATTGGACAATGAGGCGGGTACCATCAGGTTCGATCAAGGAGTAGGCACCCTTTGTGATGTCACCAGTACGGGTTTCTTGTTGGCTCTTAATATCGCCGGTTGTGGGATCCTAAGGACAATGGAATATTTTTTTGCTGAAACATTATCCTTCATAAAATCCTTCCCAACTTACATGAACATCGTAGTTGTAACTGTATTGAGGATTTGGATCATATGGCTCGGGACCAACAACTTTGGCAATTTTAGCTACTCCTGGATAGGCAGGATATGCAGGTGCTGGCAAAACTACTGCTGAGGCAACAGCCATCAAGGCACTGACAATCAATAACTATAATAACATGACAGGATAATTATTATATTTTGCTAAAGGACACCTCCAGCACAACTTGCCTTATGCATTATTGTAATGAGCTGCTCGACGTGGTCTGATTGGTAAGAGGTTTTATGCCGTTTAACTGCTAATTGCTGTTTGCTATTCTAGACTCTGTCAACAATTCCTTTTATACCGAACGAAACGTACTTTTCAATATGAAATCTGTTTTTCTTTTTTTTTCGTTGTATTTTTTGGGTGCCAGTTAAATTCAATCCCCTCCGATCCCGTTGCCAATAAAGTTTTAAATATTTATGCAAAAATGTTTGAAAGAACAGCAAACAAATAAAAAAATGTAGAGAAAAAATACACAGGCCTATTGCAAGTTGAAAGCAGCAGAACAACATGGGCACACCAACTTCTATGGCATTTTTTTGTAACGCAAAAGAAGAGAAAAACAAAAATCATTCGTGTTTTTCTTATTTCTCTTCTTTTTTTATTTTTTGCAAATTACAATTTTATTATTTTTTCGAGTTTATTTCTCATTTTATTGGCTTATGCAATAGACGTTGTCGCAGCTCTACTTTTTTGTCGTTACGATAATCTTGAAAACGCAAAGTGGGCCTAATATTTCATGATCATCCTACCTACTAACGTTTTGGGTTCGAATACTTTTATTTTCTTGGGCAAGTCTTTATAAAAATTGGATCGAGAATGCCAACAGATCTTCGATAGGAATATTATATGCGGTGTACTGTGGAGAAAGGTCTTCATTTATTTCATTGTAAAAACTTGTCACTTATTGATTCATGCCATAATGTAAACAGAAGGTCCGTAGCCCATGAATTGGTCCTTAAATTAAAATAGATGTTTAAATTCAATTAAGGAACCCCCTCTTTCTCGGGATCAAAAATTGTTTTGATTTAATTCGAATCTACACTAATTCAAGAATGTCCCTACAAAATTTCAAGAGAAAATCTCAAGAACTCTTGAAGATATAGCCGATTTATTGTGTCAGCATCAAGTGACGGTTGAAGGGCTTCTCAAACTTAAAACGCGTTTTTCTCTTTTCCGAATGGCGGGCACGATAACTCAAAAACTAATGACCCAATCGATTCCAAATTTTTACACGTTTCTCTTCCTTATTTTTTAACTTAGTTTTTGGTAAAAAATCGGCGATTTTTCAAAAATATTTTTTCAAAGGCCCGCCATTTTGTTAATTTTAGAGCGAAGTCAATAATCCTAGTTCATACGAGAGAGAGAGAGACATGTGCTCTTTCTAACACCGTTGGAATTTTCGGATTCCGATGTTCCAGTGGAGAGTTATCATGCCCGCCATCAAAAATAAGGACTTTTCTTTAATTACAAAAAACAACAACAAAACAATAACAACAATTTTTTGTAAATTATTTTTCTTCTCTTTTAAATCTTCAAATATATATTTGCAAAGTTACAAACAAGCATTGGTATTGATTTACCAGCCCATTGAAAATCTTGAAACATTAAAATCGGTAGGGGGGGGGGGGGTCCCTTAAAACTAATTATGTTTATTTGTTATCATTTTTGTTGGAGTCAGAGTTTAAAAAGCTACTTCAATCCGAATCCGGACAAATATTTAATCTCTGAGACCAAGGACTTCTCAGAGATGTGGATACCTATAATATATGGACCTATATTATAAAATACCTTTAAATATGGACCTATTTTGAGAAAAACCCTTAGTTGGACTAATAAAAAAAACTGTTTGTTTAGCACGTCGGCAACTGCATCCGTGTGAATGTTATTCAAACCAGCTCGATAGGCATATTGATAAGAGGTTCCATTTTATAATACTTCTCCGGCCACAGACAGACCTATAATTTTATAAGAGATCAACAAAGATTCCTCAAAGTGCAGTCGGGAAGCGGAATGAGAACCTGATTACTACTTTTCAACTTATTTGAGTAGACGATTAAAAAATGTTATCGAATGTATCTCAAATAATGGTGGGGTAGTTGGTAGTCGGAGGGATATGCGGTTGGGTAGTTATGTACCCCAAGTCTACGTGGCGAACAATGTGGTTGAAGATTTCCTGGCTGATATTTGCATATTCCTTACGAGGAAAAAGGCTTCTAAACCACAAGATAGCTGGAGTACCGGAAATGTAAAGGTTAAATAGCTTCGGAGATATTACCCCACCCTAAGAAACTCCCTGATGCATTCTAAAGATTTGAACTTCTTATTTCGGAAGTCCACGTATGACCGACGGCCACACATATAATTGATTATTCAACGTTTCCAATCTGAACGGAAGTATGGCATGGTGGTGACAGATGTGAGATCGGCCTGTATAATTTACCTTTACTGACATCCTACCTGGGTTCTGTAGCGTGATTACCCCGTGCGTTATTTATACTCTTTCGTGTCAAGTTTAATGAACTAACTTTTGCAATGAAAATGAAAGTCCTGTCCTTTTTTCCAGTCTTTGAAAATTAAGGGTTTTAACTCCTGGCTGATTCTGTCAGGGCTCTACTCTTCAGATGACTTATATCTACGAATAAAACTTGCAACGTCACCCATTGTAGCTTTGTTTCGCGCTGACGCTCTCGGGATGCACAACACTGACACATTTTTTCGGATCAGTCACAGTTTCGTCGTCAAATGTGACGGCTCCAATGTTGCAACACTTTAGATGCTCCAACTATTTATTCCGCTTATGCTTCGCGACTAATCTGGTGACAACTGCGGGGATAGATCGACGGAACGCATCGCGCTCTGCTACCCGTGTATCAACTGTCTAAAACCCTGTCAGCTGGCTTTTCTATGCTTAAAGAAAGTGCTGCATATCAGTTATTGTAATTTATTAAACCGGGAAATACGATCGGTATATCTGGCGAACTGTGGTACTCTTGCCTTATTCTGGTTGGGCATCCTCAGAACTATTCCCCCCTCGTCATTACCTTGGATGAAATGTCATAATTCATTGTATGCATTGGAGTCCCCAGTGCCAGACTATTATTACCCTATAATAGAATATTAGGCAAATAACGCGCTTCACGTCTATTAATCGTCTAAAATTTTGCACGATAAGCGACTAACTGGAGTTTAGCTCAGAGTGGTGCATGAGGAATGCTAGATCCCATCTCTATTTCCAATGCGATCCTTCTTCAGAACGTTGTAACTATTACAATGCTGTAGGCTAAAATTTTTATTGAGTATGATTTCCTGCACTTCCGATTGATAAAATCTAATATCTCATCTATTTTTTCTCGATGACCGTTGAAATTAAATTGCAGAAATGATGCCCAATCAGAAGTAGAAGCAGCAACTTGTGGCTTTAAATGTTGCTGATTGGGTTGCTGTTGATGAGACTGGGGTGAAGTTCCATTTTCCGACAAAGAAGATGACGTCGTGGACGAAAACTTACTGGTGATCGAGCTGTAGCAGCACGATGCAACGTAATCCTGTTCGCAATAGTCTCACAACCGGGGCATAAGGCCTTTCTTGACAGATCTGAAGGTTATACGACAAACCTGCTCCGATTTGAATTTTCTGTGTTTTATATTTTCAGTCTTATGTCCATTTGTGGAAGGGAATATTGATTTTATACCGCAATTTTCTTTTGGCCAAATCCGTTCTTATTAATTCGCAGCCGTTTTACAAATATCTTTTATTGGCGCCCAACGTGTGACCATCCCTCCGTTTGTCTGAATAACCAATTTCATCCAAACTTTGCACATCATCCAATCTTTTACCAATTTCGATCTACTTGTGCTGGTCAATATTTTGCTGAAAATGAATTTTAGAGAAGGCTCCACGTTGGGCGCCAATAAAGCAGGTTCCACGTTGGGCCTCAATGAAGCAGCTCATGAGGGGAGCTGCTGTGGCTTCATTTAGTAATAACAACAACATTAAAAAAAATACTTCCACTCTTTGTTTAGCTATTATTTCCAGCTTAACATCAGAGTCCACCAACTGGGGCAAGCGTAGTAATTGATTTAGAAAATATTTGAAAATGAAATAGCCTATATTTTGCATGAGTATTTGCAAAGAAAGCTTTCTTCGTTCATGTTTATTTTTATAAAATAATTATTCAAATTAATTACATTCTAAATACAAGGATGATAGGTTTACAAACAATAAGATGAAGGAGAGCGAAACAAGACAGATGATAATAAACTTATAGTGATATATGAGATTTATGATATTGTTTAAGTTTATGATTGCATAAATGACTAAAAATTGAAATATGAACACTCGCAGAGTATCACAATAAAATAACATAATGTCCGTTTGTGTTGTTGCCATGGCCAGTATTTAAAATATATTCCGTTTTCTATTCATTAACATCGTTTGTCATCACTACTTAAATGCGGTACGAACCCAAAGCTGGATAGGTCGGCAAGGATGGTAAACCTTGCAAAAGAAGTGGCTTTTGTAATAGAGGCTTAGCCAGAATTGGTGACTGATATAGGGGGGCAGGTGTCAAAATCTTCGCTACTGGCGCTAAAACTTTAGCCACCTTGGCAGCACCTTCACGTTGAACGACAGCATTAAAACCACCAATGGGATCTACAGTATACTCAACCAAAAGGCGGGTACCATCGGGTTCAATTAGGGAGTAGGCACCTTTGGTGTTGTCACCATCACGTGTTTCTTGTTGGCTCTTAATGTCACCGGTTTTTGGATCCTAGAATAGACAAAACGAGTTTTTCACAATATTTGGTACGAACTTAATTTTCGTGAATTACATTGACATCGTAGCTATAACTGTATTGAGGCTTTGCATCATATGGCTCAGGACCAACTACTTTGGCAATTTTTCCTATGGCAGGCAAGACCCCGGCATAGGCAGGATATATGGGAGCAGGCAGGACAACTGCTGAGGCAACTGCAATCAAGGCACTGAGAATCATTATCTAAAAGGAAAAGGAAAAAAGTAAAGGAACCATATGAATAAAATTGTATGTCTTTTTTTACAGCTGAAGGATAATAAACCAATTCTACCTTGTGCATCATTATGATTTCTATATCTTCCAACTTGAGGTGTGTTTATGCGGTTAAGCTGCTGCAGACTGTGTATGATTCTAGACGTTGTCAGCGATATCTTTTATAGGAAAAACTTAATTTTAAATACAAAATGTTATCGGTTTTACTATGCAAAATTGTAACAAATATTAATAACAACAACAAAAGTGCGGAAAGTATAACATACCACATGTTGAATGCAACAGTTGTTAGCTAGCAACCCAAACAACTTCTTTTGCTGCTTTTGTGGCGATTAAGAAGAAAAACAGAAACACTAACATAGATTAGCACTCATTTCTTTAGTAAGCTGATCAGTATAAAAAAAAATAGTATTACCAATAATCCTAAATTCACACATTAGAATATAGGCCTGTGTCATCCTAATTTATACCCTCCACCATAATAAGGTGATGTGTATTTTAAATTTGTCATTCCGTTTGCAACACCTCGAAATATTTACCGGAGACCGCACAAAGTATATATATATATATATATATTCTTGATCAGAATAATATTATATATCGATTTTCGCATATCCGCCTGTCTGTCTGTCCGTTTGTTGAAATCACGATAGAGACCGCAATATTTAAGATAGAGCTCTGAAATTTTGCACAGACATTGCTAGTACTCCAAGGATGTTTTCTATTGCAATATATTTGGTATTTTGGAAAAGTTTTCCCAATAGAATTTACTGTAATTTCGTATTTTGGGTTTTTAGGGTATATCACATCTCCGTACCAAAAATTATTAATATTAACCCATGTTTCAGGGTAGCCACCTTATAATGATACCCCTAATATCCTGTATTTTTGACAGGTTTTCCAACCGAATTGGCTATAATTTGGTATTTTGGATTCTTATTGTATATAGTATCTAATTACCAAAAGTATATTATTAATATTGACACAAGATTCAGGGTATCGCCCATATAACGGAACCCCCAGCATTCGGTATTCTAGGGAATGGCTGTAATTTGGTATTTTGGGTTGCAAGCATTAATTCTCTTCTCTTGAAACGGTTATCATACAACCATAACGCTCCGAACTGACAGTCGTGACAGTCGTTTTCGAAAAGTAAAACCCAATCATACCTTCGGACCAAAGAGCGCACCTAACTGTGACTTTTTCTGGATGTACTGACCTCTCGTCAATTATTTCAGTATTCTCAGACATAATCTCCTCTTAAGGGAACTCCCCCATTGTAACTTTGAAGACTTAATGAAGAAAAATAAAAATTGACAAAATGTTGTTGTAGTTGATTTGTTGTGTCTTGTAATTAAGGGGTTTTATTTTACACTAACTCAAAAATGTCCCTACAAAATTTCAAGTGAAAATCTCAAGAACTCTTGAAGACATAGCCGATTTATTGTGTCAGGATCAAGTGACGGCTTAAGGGCGTCTCAAACTTTAAACGCGTTTTTCTCTTTTGCGAATGGCGGGCACGATAACTCAAAAACTAATAACCCAATCGATTCCAAATTTTTACACGTTTCTCTGTGAGTGTATAGCTATCGTATGAACTAGGATAATGCCAATCCGTGAAGATCTTCCTTATTTTTTAACTTGGATTTTGGTAAAAAATCGGCGATTTTCCAAAAATATTTTTTCAAAGGTCCGCCATTTTTTTTAATTTTGAAGCTAAGTCAATAATCCTAGTTCATACGAGAGCCAGACATGTACTCTTTCTAACACCGTTGGAATTTTGGGATTCCAATGTACCAGTGAGGAGTTATCATGCCCGCCATCAAAAATAAGAACTTTTCTTCAATTAAAAAAAAAAACAACAAGACAAAAACAAAATTTTTTTGTAAATTATTTTTCTTCTCTTTTAAATCTTCAAATATATATGTGCAAAGTTACAAACCTTAACAAGCATTGGTATTGATTTACCAGCCCATTGAAAATCTTGAAAAATTAAAATCGAGAATGGGTGGGGTTCCCTTAATTATATGAAGAGAAGTTAATAGTTTTGGGTTAATTGATCGGTCGTTTAATGTAAAAAAATGTGTAAAAACTGTCTGAGGCGAACTCATTTCACGGTCTTCGTGTCAAAGTAAAACTAGAAGCCTACAAAATGGGGACTACGTCTCTTATGTATCATTTTTCAAAATTTTAACTGCATCTACCTTTAAATGATGCTGACATTTTGAAGCTCAATTCAAAATGAATCTGGGTAATTTGATATATGTTTTATGTATGTAGTATGCGCAGTTTCAGAGTAATACTCATCCGAATGTAAAAATTTTGTGCGATCAAATTTCTAAAAAACCTATTTTTCGGGCCAATTTTTCTGGAATGATATGGGTACCCGCGATCAGTAGGATTTTTTACTTTTCGGATGATATAAAGTCTTCTTCGTGAAAATCCATCTATAGACTCTGCGATTTCTTGTCGCTCTTACGAGCGACATTTTTGTAAAATAGGATGGAATCGAGTTAGAAGGACGAAATGTTTCACGTTCGATTTTTCTGAATAAATGTAATCTGAAAAACTCATACAATAGCTACAAATGAATATATAAAGCTACTATATCATAAAATAAAAAAGGATCACCAGCAAAAAAAAAAAAAAAAAGGATCACGCCATATCGCCGAATTTTAACCTATGGCGAATTTTACACCCACAGACGATGACATTGATTTTGTGGCACAGTGTAATCTACTTACAATTTACTGATTTGACTAATTTAGCTTTTTGGTCTATATACAGAACCAATCACTTCGATTTAAATTACATGCGCACCAAGCCATAATTAAATAAAATTGGCGGGGTCTTTATTGAAAATGTTCTGTGGAGATGTTTTTCAGCCAACAGGGGCTGTCAAATCACAGACAGGCTATAATATTTAGAATACCGAAAATGTGGCGGCACAATTTTATGATGGTGGCTAAACCAATTCGTGGGCCAATATGTATGTATAAAATTGGGTGTTTTGTTGTACGGTATGACAAATTTAAATTTTATGTTTAAATTTGGAAGACGAATCTTAGACCATTCTTCTTTTAACTCTATATTTTAAGAAAATCTTTCTCAAACCCTACATCTGTGAAGTGGAATATAATCTAGCTAAAAAATTTGTATTTAACTCGTTCTATAATTCTATGTTGAATTCAAACCTTTTAGGCTCATAAAACTGGCAATCGTATTTAAGGGAAACTTTTTATTATCAATAAATCTGATTGGTATCGGAGTCTGATTAGAAAAAGCTTGTCTCTGCAGCCCTGGTTACAGGTGTAGAACATATATACTGTTGGTCTTTATAATAGCCGTATACTATAGGGGTCTATGAGTTCTAATATTTTTAGTACTGTCATTAAGCACTCGAGGACGCAAATGTTCCAAGGCTCGACAATAATAGTTTTCTTAGGTATTTCTCGATCCGATCCCGCTCCTCTTTACGACTTTGTTGTTGGCTTAAATTTCTTAGAATGATGATCCTAATACGAGTAAGAGTATATGTAGTCTAATATGGCCCATAGTGGGCCCCATCAAATCCCTTTGGAGTGGATTTAACTATGTTCATACGTCTGCTGTCTAAGAAGCACTAAAATCTCAAATCCAACCAAAAGACGGGTACCATCAGGTTCAATCAAAGAGTAGGCACCCTTGGTGTTGTCACCATCACGTGTTTCTTGCTGACTCTTAACATCACCGGTTGTGGGATCCTGGAAAACAAGAATATCGTTTATCACAATTTTCAAATAATATTAACTTTTTTCACGTACATTGACATCATAGCTATAACTGTATTGAGGTTTTGTATCATATGGCTCGGGACCAACTACTTTGGCAATTTTTCCTATGGCTGGTAATACTCCGGCATACGAAGGATATACGGGTGCTGGGAGGAGAACTGCTGAGGCAACTGCCAACAAGGCACTGACAATCAATAACTTAAACAAAAGTAAACATTAGTTATGATTTAATTTGTTCCTTAATCCTTCTGAAGGATTCAACATACCTTGTGCATCATTATGACTTGTATGTGTTGCAACTTGTTGTATGTTAGGAGGTAACAACTGTTTGTGATTCTAAATGCTGTTTACAATACCTTTTATACCCAAAAAAATTAATTTTTGAATATGTGTTTTGATTGCCGGCAAAATCATTTGCCACGCATCAGGTTCTCAGTAACTATGCAAAAGTGTAACAACTAATAATAACAAACAAACAACAACAACAAAACGTAGCATAGTATGAGTGCAGTTGCATATGTACCCCACCACATTTTATTTTTTGCAGTTTTTTTTAGCAAAAAGAAGAGAAAACCAGAAGCACCAACAGATTTTTGGCTGATGTAATATCACTTGGTGTAGCACTCATTTTTGTGGTAATCTGAAAATTATTAAAAAGTAATTGGGTGACAATTGTAATACAATTGAATTTGTCAATTAATATATCATAGCGATTTAATTACTTTATGGTTATGAGGTAATACGAAAATTGTTTACTTTTAATATAATTTTTCTACACTCAATTTTGACCAGAGAAATATTGATCCTGGAACCTCCTTATAGTATTTCGAACGTCATAACTTGACTAGCTGAATTATAATTTATTTACGTAGTACCTTTTAGTCAATTATGATCCGATCATCACGAAGTAAATGTTTTGAATTAGTACCAAATGGACCCACAACTTTTTGAATGGTCTGTTTCACAGATCACAATTATGGGCACAAAACTGCGGACTTTAATCCGGAGAAGTTATCTTGACAATGACCAAACTTCGGAGATATAGCGAGTTAAAAAATCACAAATATCGAGGATGAATGAACCGATTTTAAAAATTGTTGAATCGGAAATTCAGGTAACAAACCAAAAATAGTCCGATTAAATAAATTTACCGCGTTTGTTTATTAGCTATCTAGCGATATGCATATATCCGGTTTAAAAATTTAGAAATCAGGGTTTTCTTCGAATTTTTTTGCGTATTCAAATTTCTTCGAAATTTTTTGCGTATAATGTTTTCGTGACATGACAGGGAAAAAAATTAGAAAATACCATATATATATTTATCTAAGATGGTAAATATGGTAGATCGATTTAAATTTCAATATTTCAATATTAGAAGTTCATTCGTAAAGTTCATTTTATCATTTTATATTTTGCATAAAGACTTGGGTCTTAAGGCTTTTAAACTTCCGGCGTTGCGGCTTCCAATATCGAGAGATATTGGTTGCCGCACATGCTTTCTATCTCACTCTTATGGTTGTTTCATTTTGTGTAGTTGTAGGCACACACATGCAGAGTTTTGTCAGTGGGGGACCATTCCCGAACTTGTGGAGCAATTGTTGGGAGGGGTGGGATGTATGGTGGATACCAATGTCGATAGATGTTGATGTTCGCTATTGCTTTATATCCCCTTTCAGCGATTGCTTCATTGTTGTGAGCCTGAAAATATAAGTTCAAATGGTAGTAGCTTTGGCTATGAAGCTGGACAGAGGCTATAGTCAGCGGGCGACCAGTCCGGAACTGTATAGTTTTTACTGGTAGTAGCTGGCAGAAGCTATATTCTGTGGGTGACCAGTCCCGAATCAGTATTAGGTTCTACTGGCAGTAGTTTCGGCTATGAAGCTAGCAGAGGATATATTCTGTGGGTGATCAATCCCGAACTATTTGGGGTTCAATTGGTAATAGCTTTGGCTATGAGTCAGACCGAAGGTTTTTCGGTGGCACGGGTGTCAAGGGCCCCTAGGTCCGTGGATCTAGCTTGACAAGTTGGTGTTGGGTAGCATCGTGCTGGCTGTGGTTTAAACCCAAATCGCGGGTAAAGTTTCGACTTGGTGTGGAGCTGCACTACAACCGGGGTGCCTGACCCTTAGAAAGGCAGGAGTTTTAGATAGGCTTCGCTCCTCATCCAAGGAGCCTCTGAAACCCCAAGAGTAATTGTGGAGAAGCCTCTCTATATTCAACGTGTGACTGTTTTGGCGTGCGGGGTAATTGGACCTTATGTTTTTCGGTAATGAGGTTGTATCACCCAGCTATATTTTAATTATTTTGTTATGCTAGAATTGGTCACCGACATTTTGTAAGGAAAGGAAGGAAAAAGGTCTCACAAGATATTAGAGCCCTTTTTCCTTCCACGTTCAGGATAAGGTATTTGTCAACAGCACACCTTCGATTCAGAATTTGTTAGGCTATCGAAGTCATAGAAATGACACTTTGCAATTTTTTATGCTCATACTATCCATTTGATTGAACGTTTTTACTATTAATATTCGGTTAATATTTCTGGGATTAAATGGATCAAAATCGTTATTTTTGTCTGTTATTCTAATAGTTTTACAGACCGCAGTTATGATTCAAACACCATGAATTTTTACATGGGAAATGGATCTGGGCATAACTACATGATGAGCGATGTGAACATTTATTAAAGTTTTATTATTCAAGGAACCAAGATATCGAGAAAATGTTATGATCGAATACTCTAAAATATTCACAAGGTTCTATATATTCTAAAGTGTTTTAGTATTATTAGAGGCACACAAGTATAGAGTAACTGTCACGAAAATTTGCACAGAATCGAGAGTTGAATCGAGAGAAAATTTAAGTCCATAGGTAGTTCACTAAGGTATCATGGCCGGCCCCGTCCTACTATTCTGTTTTTTTATTTTATTAATTATGAATTGTAATGTTTTTTTTAAAGGTCCAAAACAATGCCAACATAACTGAAACTAGTTTAAATTTATATAGCTTCCATATATTTTTTAATTCGACAGAAACACTTTCTTAATGGTCACAGATTGTTCATGGAATTTTTACAAGAAATTTCCCAAAATTTGTTTTTATAATTTCTTTCACACTTTAAACTATTTTCGAACATTTTTTGTTAATAATATGAAATACTGTTTTCTTCTATAGCAGTTTGCTGTTACCACTGTAGCTTGATTACGAATAAACCGATTAGCATGCATGTTTGTGGGATAATTAAGAACCTCAAAATCTCAAAATCTCAAATGAATTTTCAAGCTATAGTGGACAGCGTTTTCAAAAAAGTAATTTCAAGAAAACTTAAACATCTCTAAGAACAAGCTACACACCAAGTTCTTACATTGGATACTCATACCTCAGCCAAATTTTGTCCGATGGATTCGGTTGCAATATATACTTAAAATAAGTCAATATTTTTTTTTAAAATTAAAGAATAATACTATTTTTAATTGCATTTAAAGAAAGCTTTCTTTATTCATTTCTTGTATTTCAAATACAAATTTTGCTGTGTACAAATGAACTTATAAATAATAGATGAGGAAATGAAGTGTGATGACAAGCAAGGGATAAAAAATGCTTTAAAAAGAAAAAATAAAATTATAGAAATAAGAAAATATAAATTGTGATATTAAAGTAATATTGAAGAGTATCCTTGTATTAGAGACTTAAAATTAAGCACCAACATTCACGCAGAGTTAATGCCTCTGAATGTGTGTTTGTATGGGTGGATTGTATCATCATAGCCGTAGTTGTAAACATACATATTTAAAACTCTACTTAGATTCAATAAGACCCTAAAGCTGGATACGCGGACAAACCTGATAGAAGAGGTTTAGCCAAAATCGGTGATTGATATAGTGGAGCAGGTGTCAAAATCTTGGTAACCGGTGTTAATACTTTAGCCACTTTGGCGACGCCTTCACGTTGAACGATCGCATTAAAACCATTAATGGAATCTGCAGTATATTGAACTAAAAGGCGAGTACCATCAGGTTCAATCAAGGAATAGGCTCCCTTGGTGTTGTCACCATCGCGAGTTTCTTCTTGATTTTTAACATCGCCGGTAGTGGGATCCTAAAAAATACATGAATATATTTCCTCCGAATTTCTAAATGTTGTTAATGGTTTTTTTACTTACATTCACCGCATAGCTAAAACTGTATTGAGGATTTGTATCATATGGTTCGGGACCAACTATTTTGCCAATTTTTCCAATGGCCGGTAATACTCCGCCGTAGGAAGGATATATGGGCGCTGGCAGGACTACAGCTGAGGCAACAGCCAACAAGGCACTGACAATCAAAAACTGTAACACAATAAAATTAATTTAATTTTCTTATTCCTTCGGTATGAAAGCATCCTGTACACAACTCACCTTGTGCATCATTCTGATTCGGTAGTTGATTTTTGGTTGTTTGTCCGTGTTAACTGCTAACAACTGTTTGTGATTCTAGACATTGTCAACAATATCTTTTATACCCAAAAATTTAATTATGAATATGCCGGCCGGTGGTAAAGTCGAACCACCTCCCCTTGTTATGATGTTTGCAATATGTATGCAAAATTATAACGTGTAAAAGAAAAACGAAAGAAATCGATAGCCAAATTGAATGCAACAGAGTGGCATATGGACCGCAACAACTTCATTTGCAGCAACGCCAGCATATTTGGCTGATGTAATATCACATAGAGTGGCACTCATTTCTTTGATAATTGAAGTGTCCAAAGTGACACATAGATGGTGCTCCCGGAATTAGATATATTTATACATTTGAGCAGAGATGGTCCATCAAAAACAGTGACGTAAATGACATACATTTTCGACGTATATTACATACGTCAGAAACGTCGGAAACCCACCCAAAACCATTAGGTTTTTGACTAAATACCTATTTCCATTAATGAATTTGGAAATTACGTATGCTTTACTGAAATCCATATAAAATTTCAAAAAAAAATTCTCCAAAAAGTTTAGAATTTAGTATTAGTTCTAGTAAGGAACAAACAGATATATGTAAAAATATTATGTATTTCTGAAAATAACGCTATATGGTAATAATATTCGAATAAATTACGTTTTCTACATTTATTACATTTAATACGACGTTTACACCTTTTTGACAGTCGAAAACCTAAAAATTCGTCATACGGACCATCCCTGCATTTGAGAGCTGTTGGATCTGTTTTTTAACCCTTTCAGAGAAAAAAAAATTGGAATTAAAATCGAAAATTTTGTATTTAAGACCATATAAAGGCACAAAGTTTAGAAAAACAAGCAATGTTCATTTTAACTCTCGGCCAGGTTCGTCTGTCTTTCAGCAAAAACAAAAACATTAATAGTAACGGTACAAGACAAGGTTCCATAAATTGTCTTTCTGGTGGCTCTAGAAGCCACAAATATGACTCGAACATCACGATACTTTACACGAGTATTTAGCGGGTCAAATGTATCAAGACTTTTGTATGAAAATATTGCACATTATAGTGTATGTATTTACTCCGGAAATACACAATCTGAATAAGTTCCAATGAGAAGTGATAGACCTTTAAATTAATACCAATTATAGTGATTTATGTATTCGGATGTAAAAGTTATACATAAATATTTACAGTGGTCTACATATTGAGATATTATTTAATATTTAAGTTCTGAACGAATTTTAAAGGTGGCACATATAATATTTTCTGTGATGATCGGTTAATATTTCTGGGATTAAATGGACCAAAATTGTTATTTGTGTGTCGTTTTTTTCTAATCGTTCTACAAACCACATCAATTATCCAAACTCCACTAAATTTTACATTGAAAATGCGTATGGACATGTCAACATGATTATCGCTGTGAAAAATTAAAAAAAAGTTTAAATCTCCAAGAAGATTAGGTCTACATAAAATATTTTCATCGAATATTCTAAAATATTCCAAAAGCTATATATACTATAACAGGCTTTAGTATTATTAGAGGCGCAAATATAGGGCAATTATCAATAATTTTTGCACAGAATCGAGATTTAGGTCCAATGAAAATTTAAGTTCAGAGATAGTTTATTAGGATATCATATGGTCGGCCCCGTCCTACTATTCTAGTTTTATTATTTTTTTAATTAAAAATTTTAATAATAATTTTAAGGCCAAAATTTACACCACAACAACAATGCGAAAATATCTGGAACAAGTTTAAATTTATATAGCTCCTATATATATTTTTAATTTGGCAATGACCCTTTTTAAGGGCCACAAATTCTTCATGAAATCTACCAAAATTGTTTTTAAATTATTTTTTAAGTCGCCTAAGAATTACGGGTTTGTTCTATAGGACTTTGCGATACCCAAAATAACTCGATAACGAATAAACTGTTTAGCATATATGTTTGTGGGATCATTAATAATCTAATAATCTGTCATTAAGCTAAGCGAAATTAAAAAACAATATCCCTCTAAAGGAATGTGAGCTATCAACAAAGTCAACATTTCTATTTAAGGGACCCCCCCCCCCCTCTCTCCATTTTTTATTTTTAAGATTTTAAATGGGCTGATAAATGAATACATATATATTTGAAGATTTAAAAAGGAAGAAAAATAATTTACCAAAGAACTGGAACATCGGAATCCGAAAATTCCAACGGTGTTAGAAAGAGTACATGTCTGGCTCTCGTATGAACTAGGATTATTGACATCGCACAAAATGGCGGAACTTTGATTTTTTTTTTTTTTTTTTTGGGAAAATCGCCTATTTTTGACCACAAACTAAGTTAAAAATAAGGAAGATCTCCACCGATTGGCTTTATCTTAGTTCATACGATAGCTATACACTCACAGAGAAACGTCCCAAAATTTCAAATCGATTGGATTATTAGTTTTTGAGTTATCGTGCCCGCCATTCGCAAAAACGCTGTTTGGAGAAAAACGCGTTTAAAGTTTTAAAAGCCCTCTTGCTGTCACTTGATGCTAATGCAATAAATCGGCTATATCTTCAAAAATTGTTGAGATTTTCATTTGAAAATTTATAGGGACATTTTGGAATTAGTGTAGGTTCGAATTAAATCAAAATACAAAATTAAATTTTTTGAAACCGAGAATGGGTGGGGTCCCCTTAAATTGATACCAAGTATAGTGTTTTATGCTTCCGGATGTAAGAGTTATACTTAAATATTTACAGTGGTCTACAATATGATTTATTATATAATATTTAAGTTCTGAATGAATTTTAAAGTTGAAACATATAGTGCTTTCCGTGATAATCTGTTAATATTTTTGGGATTAAATGGGCCAAAATTGTTATTTGTGTTCGTTTTGGAAAATGGATATGGGCATGTCTATATGATGATCGGTGTGAAAATTTGTGAAAGTTTTATTATCCAAGAACCCATGTTCTAGAGAAGTTGACAACATATGAAAGAACGGATTTGATCGAATATTCAAAAGGTTTTATATTTTCTAACGTGTTTTAGTATTATCAGAGGCGCAATTATAGAGCAACTGTTGCGAAAATTTGCACAGAATCAAGATTTGGATCCAGTGAAAATTTAAATCCAGATGTTTAGCGTTTCTTTTCCCGTTTTTGAAATGGGCCCAATCCTAATCGTTCTTAATGTCTCTGGTGTTGTCATTCCAGAAACACTGAAGCATATTTCACAAATCTATAAGCAAATCGAAAAATGTTTTCTTTTTCTTTTGATTAAGACAGTTTATATTCCGATAGTGATTCTATCTTGACCTGCAGTTCATTAGGCTATCATATGGTCGGCCTCGTCCTACTATTTTATATATTCTAACATGTATTAGTATTATTATATGCGTAAATAAAGGGCAACTGCCACGAAAATTTGCACAGAATCAAGATTTGCATTCAGTGAAAATTTAAGTCTAGAGGTACTTCATATGGTTGGTACCATCCTACAGTTCTGGTTTTATTATTTTATTAATTAAGAATTATAATATTAATTAAAAGGGGGCCAACATTTACAACACAACAAAAGTGCCAAAATAACTTTTAAATTTGTTTAGCTCCCATATATATATTTTTTTAATTTTTTACAAGAAATCTACCAAAATTGTTTTTATATTATTTTTTACCTGAAAGGACACAAGAACCTTTTTGTAAAAAATATTGTAAAGTTTTCGGACAAATTTTCGACTACGAAATACTGTTTGTTCTGAAGAAGTTTGAGGTACCCTCTTTAGCTCGGAAACAAATAAATCGATTAATATATAAATAAGACCTTATAATCTGTCTTCAAGCTAGACGGAATTAAGAAAAATATACATTTAAAACATTTGTGAACTATCAAATTTAACATTTCGATTTTATGGAAATGGAGCATTTCGATAAGGGCATAAGGAGTTCTAAGCTATACAACGGGTTCTTATTTTGGGTATTCATATCTCATTCAAATTTGTCTGATCGTTCCAATTTCATTTTCTTTAAAATGAGTCAATATTTTTTTTAATTTGCAAGCGACTATAATACTTTTTTCAGAATAACATTATTTTAATTGCATTTAAAGAAAGCTTTCTTTATTTCTTGTATTTCAAATACAAATGTTGCTGTGTACAAATTAACTTAAGAATAATATATGACAAAATAAGGTGTGATGACAAGCAAAATATGAAGAATGAAAGAAAAAAGGAAAAATAAAATGATGAAAAATAAACAAATTAATTGTGATATTAAAATAATATTGAAGATTATCCTTGTATTAGTGACTTAAAATTAAGCACCAACACTCATGCAGAGTGCAGGCCTCCGAATGTGTGTTTGTGTGGGTGAATTGTATCATTCATCATAGCCGTAGTTGTGAGCAGAAATATTTAAATCTCTGCTTAGATTCGGTAAGATCCTAAAGCTGGATAGGCTGGCAAACCTGATAGAAGAGGTTTAGACAAAATCTGTGATTGATATAGTGGAGCAGGTGTCAAAATCTTTTGCACCGGTGTTAAAACTTTAGCCACTTTGGCGACACCTCCACGTTGAACGATCGCATTAAAACCATTAATGGAATCAGCAGTATATTGAACTAAAAGGCGTGTGCCATCAGGTTCAATCAAGGAATAGGCTCCTTTGGTGTTGTCACCATCACGCGTTTCTTCTTGACTTTTAACATCGCCGGTAGTGGGATCCTAGAATAGACATGGATATGTTTCCTCAGAAAGTCTTATGTTATTAATTTGTGTTTTTATTTACATTCACCGCATAGCTATAACTGTATTGAGGATTTGTATCATATGGTTCGGGACCAACTATTTTGCCAATTTTTCCGATGGCTGGTAATACTCCGGCATAGGCAGGATATATGGGTGCTGGCAGGGCTACTGCTGAGGCAACTGCCACCAAGGCACTGACAAACAATAACTGTAACATAAAAACATTATTTTCCTATTCCTTCTGCATGGGAAGGACCTTATACTCAACTCACCTTGTGCATCATTCTGACTTGCTTGTTGGCTGTTTGTTCGTTTTAACGTCTAAAAACTGTTTGTGATTCTAGACATTGTCAACAATATCTTTTATACCCAAAAATGTAATTATGAATGTTATATTTGTTTGTGAGTGCCGGCCGGTAGTGTTGAACAAACACCCCCCTAAATATCTATGCAAAATTGTAGCAAATAAAAGCAGAATGAAAAAAAGTATCAAAAGACAAGTTGAATGCAACAGAGTGGCATATGAACCGCAATAACTTCGTTTTTAGTTTGTTGTTAGCAAAGGAAGTGAAAAACGGCAACGCCAACATATTTGGCTGATGTAATTTCACATGGAGTGGCACTCATTTCTTTGATGGCGCAAGTACCCCAACTGAAATATAGATGGCGTTAACGGAATTAAATCTATATGATTTAAAAAATCAAATGACCACTTTATACATTTCAGAGCTGTCGGATTCATTACGAGTTAAAGGTTATTGTGTGAAGCAACTGTTGATATTTTGTCAGACGTTCGAAAATATTATAAGGATGCAATAAGTATTAACGGGTTCTAAAAATGAAAACATTTACATTAATGCAAATGGGTAGGATTTAAACTCTGAATTTTGGTCATTCGTACAAAAATTATACGAAAGGTACTAAATGTACAACTTTGGTAATGGGTAATCGAATAGATCAAGAATCTTCAAATATATGTAAAATACATTTAGTAATACTTAATAACTTAGCTCACTTGGGACAGAATATTTGCTCCATAAACCGAGCATAAAAAAGATTTCAAAGCGCGTCTGTCTTTTTTCAACTATTCTCCCAACATGGCTTAGCCAACGTTCGTTGCAGCTCGATACGTCGGACTATGTCGATGTCCGAGAATATATGGTACAGCTCATTGTTCATCGACGACAATACTCACCGTTGACACAGATCGTCACATGGATCTTCCAGAGAATTTTTCTCCAAGATCTGTCTCATTTGCTTGCGTAAGTACCCATGCTTCAGATCCACATAACAGCAGAGGTAGTATCAGTGTCTTGTAGAGTGTCTGTCTAGAGGTGGCCTTCTTTCTGAATTGCTTATTTAGCATCTGTTGGCCAACACTAATCTCCTTCGAATATAAAATCTATATAAAATCGTTGACTACATCGAAGCTGTAGTTCTAAAGTTCCACAGTTGGTCCGAGTCTACTTTGATCTATTCTGAGACTTATAGTAAAACTTTATGGGGAACATTTTTTATAGAATATTCTGACCTGATATAACACCGTGTTAAATGAGTTCTCAATCATTTCTTCAGCGTGTCGGTTGATGGTTAACATATTAAACGAACATAAAATGCAATGATTTCGAGGTATCCTAATTCGAATATTTTCAGATGTCTTGGAAATGGGAAATATTGCCACGACGTAAACTTTCAAAACGCAGATACACGTTTATTCTACGTTTAGCCCATCTTTCATTTTGCATCATTTTGCGGCTATATAGGTCTATCATCTCTGGTACATCCATAACATACTGTCACGATTTTGAAATATTATACATTTAATTTAAAAAATTCTCCATTCCGGCACTATACAGTAATTCCGTAGACCTACACAAACCATAGACTTTTTTTTAACTTGTGTATTTATCCCAATTTTACCCTTTGTGAAAAAGGTACTAGAAGGAGTAAACCGATAAATCTCGGACAAGCAGGCGGACATTTTGTAAATCGACTCTAAATTGTCTGAAACGAATCTAATACGAAGAAACTTGGGGTTTAAGCCCCCCCCCTTCTCGGGGTCAACAATTTTTTTGATATAATTCGAATCTACACTAATTAATGAATGTCCCTACAAAATTTCATGTGAAAATCTCAAGAACTCTTGATGATATAGCCGATTTATTGTGTCAGCATCAAGTGACGGCTGAAGGGCTTCTCGAACTTTAAACGCGTTTTTCTCCAAACATTGTTTTGCGATTGGCGGGCACGATAACTCAAAAACTAATAATCCGATCGATTCCGAATTTTGGGACGTTTCTCTGTGAGTATATAGCTATCGTATGAACTGGGATAAAGCCAATGGGTGAAGATCTTCCCTATTTTTTTACTTGGTTTGTGGTAAAAAATCGACGATTTTCCAAAAATATTTTTTCAAAGGTCCGCCATTTTGTTCTAACACCGTTGGAATTTTTCCAGTGAGGAGTTATCATGCCCGCCATCAAAAATAAGGACTTTTCTTTAATAACAAAAACCCGATATTTCAAAGAAGAAATTTTTTGCGATGTCTATATATCCTCATTAGCAATATGGTTGAGGGTAAAAACTGATATGACATTAAAAAGGATCTATTATAAACGATTTCGACACCATATCCTTACATAATCCTTAGGTCACAAGCATGTTAATATCAAAATAAAACTCCAAATTATATTCATTGCATTCATACTTCATAAAAAAGAACTCCCTCGATTTTTTATTTATTAAATTGCATATTTACATACATAGGTAATATTAATTAAATTATTTAACAAAATTCACACTGCTAATGTGAAGCAGACTTAAAAATAAAACTACAACGAATAGTGAGAGCATGAGATAATGAAGAAATAGGTAGGAAAACATAGCACAAACAAAATATAAAGAAAAAAGTTAACAAATAAAAATTTGCTATAAAAAAAGCTGGTTCTTAGAGTACAAACAAAAAATAAACAGAAAATTGTAATGTGAAAAAATATTTGTTTGGTGGCGACTACAACAACATAACTTCACATTGTGTACGTGTGTGCGGATATGCTTGTTCATGTGTTATCTCAGTTAAATGTTTAAACCTGGTTCGTTTGAGAGTGGTCAATAAAAATGTGCGTAAAATCCAAATCGTCAACGTTCACGTAAGCCTGTTACGCCGCCTAGTCGATCGGCTTAATGGTAGGCAGGATAGCCATGATAGGCCAAAGGTGCAGCTGGCAATACGGCCTTAGCTAGAACCGGAGGAGCATGATAAAGTGGAGCTGGAGCCAAAACCTTGGCGACTGGTGCTAAGATTTTAGCCACTGGGGCAACTTTAACAGCGGCCGGTTCACGATGGACCACAGCATTAAAACCATGAACAGGATCGGCGGTATATTCTACCAAACGGCGGGTGCCATCGGGTTCAATCAATGAATAGGCACCTTGTACAGCATCACCATTACGGGTCTCTTGTTGGCTCTTGATATCACCGGTACTGGCATCCTGAAACACAACCCATACATATTCTTTGTTAGGTAATTTTAATTACAAAAAAAAAATGACTTTCAACTTACATGGACATCATAGCTGAAACTGTATTGAGGATTAGGATCGTAGGGTTCGGGCACGGCCACCTTAGCCACTGCGGGTAGAGCATACTTGGCCACCGGCAATACAGGTGATGCAATTTTGGCCACCGCCGGCAATGCTGGTATTCCATGATAGGCAGGATATGCTGGACCCGGTAGGACCACAGCCGAGGTCATAGCCACCAAGGCACTGAATATCACAATCTAATAAATTTATTTTGAAAATTAAATTATTCATTTGCAATGCCACACCCTCCTCCTTCTCCTCTATCCTTACCTTGTGCACCATTGTTATTGTCCCGATTATCTGATGCTAGAACTTGGTCTTGGTGTTGTAATCCGTTTAAGTGCTAAATGCTGTGTGCCATTCTGGGCTATGACAACTATACCTTTTATACCGGCCGAAAATTTATTTTTCACGTTCACTTCAGAAACAGAATTGTCAATTTTGTTTTTCTTTTCTACTTTTGTTTATTTTTCATATGTTTAAGGCCGTTTCTTTCGCTGCTGTTGCTGAAGTCGACCACCGCCCGCTTATTGAACAAAAGAAAACAGAAAAAAGCAACAACATAAAATAAAATATTTATGCAAAAATTAAATCAGCATTACGGCCTATAACCAAACGTCTATTAAAACCGTTTTAAACGGCCTATTACAAAAATTGAAAGCAAACGGCCAACAAAAGTGACAACTACAAAAACAACAACAACAACAACCAACCGCAACAAATTCAATATCAGCTGTATAATATCTTAGATTAAACACCATTCAGTTTTCAAAAGAATATAAAATTTCTTGTCTACGTGATCACAATTGGTGTCTACGTGCTGCTTAATGGCTTCAAGAGAGGAGGGGTAGGTGTGCTGGACAAAGAATTACAATTATATTAAAATAGGCACTTCTATTTTAATATAATTTTAATTCCTAAGTCCTGGAGTGTGGTTTGAGAAACCATTTTTTTATCTACAACTTTTTTCACATTTAATTCTAAAAATCTATTTGTAAAAAAATTTCATTCAATGTTTATTTTTTCCATATTGCACATGGTACATCACTTTGAATACAAGTAAGAATTCTTATAACCATGAGAAAGCCATGGATGTGTTTTGTTTTGGTATCGTCCTCTGTCTCTCCTCTCACTTGTTGGTGGTTAGCTATGCAATCGTTTGATTGTCTACCACTCCATTCACTCGCTTGTGGCTAGTTTTTAATTCCATTGTTTCTTTATTACGGGCACTGTTATAAAATTCGCATATGTATTTTCCAAATTATTTCGATATAAATGCTAAAACAACACAACCGATTGTTACAATGACGCAAAATTGGAATATGTCAGTAAGTGAAAAAAATCGTGACAAGAAAAAGAAAAAAACATAAAATTAAAATGGGAAAAACACAACGACAAATAGTTTATGTGACATAGAAAACCCGCCAGCACCACCAAACACAACTCCAGTTGAAGTTTTTTTCGCGCTCTCAGACAATAAACCAGTATCTAAAGTTTTATGAATTGCATTCATAAAATGCATAAATCCATACATTGGCATGTGTGTCCGTCCCTCTGTCCATTATAATTTGTAAACACGATACAGGCCAGAGTTATGGACATATCGTCGCGAAATTTTGCGAGTAAGACTGGTTCTGTCCATAGAAAACCGACTTCCATTGTTTTAGGCAATAATCGGTTAATATTAAGGCGGTGAAATTGGCCAAAAACTTTATTTGAAATACGAAAAATTAAATTTGCTCCTGCAGGACATAGACAGTAGAAGAAGAATTGTCAAGGGTAGTGGCTGACCTTTACAATGATACCAATTATGCTGATGTATTTACTCGGATGTGAGAGTTATACGTCAATATTTACCAGCGTTCGAAAATAAACATTATGGTACCGTTCCATAGTGTTCTGTACCGTACCAAGGTGGATAGGTACACTAAAATAACGTATTGTACCGGTACACAAACACTAAAAATATTTTTAGCGTTACTGTTCCGGAGCACAACGAAAATCTTAGCGTACCTGCTGCGGTACACTAAAAAATCGTAGTGTACCGACAGCGGTACACTAAAAATCGTAGTGTACCGGCAGTGGTACACTAAAAATCGTAGTGTACCGACTGCGGTACATTAAAAATCGTTGTGTTCCACTTGCTGATACGATAGTGTATCGTTTTTTTCCGAACACTGATATTTACAGAGAGCGGAAATGTAGCGCTGATCGCTATGAAATTTTACATGTAGTTCAGTCCCTGTATTCTGTAACTTTTTAACAACATTCGGTATTGTCTATTTGACAACAATTTCATTTGTTTGTTTTATTGTTTTTACAACAAAAAAAGAAATTTAAACAATATCGAATGTTGTTAAAAGTTACAGAATAGGCCTACAGGTTATGCTTAATGGTTATGAGTTTTGGTCTATTCTGAGACTTATAGCAAAATAAAAACTTTATTTTTGTCTAGTGAAACATCGCAAATTTTTCACGGGGAAAACGGCCAGACCAAAAAATACGGTAGGCGTTTAAATAATGATCGGTTAATATTCAGCGGGTCAAATGAATCAAAACCTTTCTGACCCTCACTCAGAAAAAAAAACAACATTTAGAAAATATGCCAGGGTAAGAAAGAGGAGTTGTTGACCTCTGATCGCCCAATAAGGTAAAAATATCGCGCCCAATAAGTTACAAATGTCCAGGTTCGAAAAGTATTGACATTCAGAAATTCTAATACAGTGTGCGGATTATTTCAGAGGCTTGAGACGCGACACACTATGTCGCGAGTTCATATTAACGGCGGCCAAAAATAGAAAGAGTTATCGTAAGTTAATGAAATTTGGTACATGTGGTTATTATTGGGCTAAAGAGCAACTGGCAAAAAATTGGATTGATCGGACCAAGATTTGGTATACCTCCCATATAATGGGTCTTGAGAATGTCACTCTTTTTGGTCTATAAAATCTTTAATATTCCACCAAATTCAATGAAAATTTTTATTTACTTAGGCCTATAAAGAAACTGACCAAAAACTGGATAGATCGGACGAAGATTTGATATACCTCCCATACAAAGGGTCTTGAAAAAATCCGCATTTTGGACATATAAAATTGTTTATATTTATCTAAATTCCATGAAAATTTGTATGTCTTCGTCCAAATTACTTCAAAATTGGGCGAAGACAGTATTAGGTGTTGCAATTTAGTTGTTCATGTTTCAGGAACCTACCATACCAAAATTCCCTAAAAAAGTAACTTTCTGTACTATAAAATCGTTATATGCAGCTATATTAAGTATAGTAGTTTTATTTTTGTTATTTTAATAATAATAAAATATCTGATATACTTTAGTTACTAATAAATTACTTTTTTACCATTCACAAAATTTTCAAAACACACATCAGATATATATATATATATATATATAAAATGTTCTTCCCAAATGTACGATTTAGTATCATTCATGTTATAATTTCGGGCCTTTACTTTATGGCTGTTTAAGGATATTACAAGTCAAACTGACTAATAATTTATTTAAAAGCTATATTTTAAAACCAGTTCTCCCATATCACCGCTTCGAATAACTTTTTACCACTTAATTGCAAATTTTATGTAAAATATTGTACGATTACTATGTTCTGAATCCATCTTCTCCTTCCTATTTGGCCCTCAATAACTTAATTATTGGTATACATAACATATTTGACCATTCGCTTCTAATCATTTAATGAATATGCCATATTTTTGTATAAGGTGGTCACAAACAAAGTTAAATAACTCTTAGGACCGCAGGTCTCCGCAACTAATTTTTTTATTCCTTAATTTACACACTTTTTACCACTCAAATAAAAAAAATAGAGCCAAACTTTTTTAAACTTTTTTTCTGCTCCACTAATTTCAAAATTTGTTTTACAAATTTAATGAACTATGTACTACAAGTGTGGACGACTGTATACACCATATGATATCTATATACATACAAAACTACAGCGAATCCTAGTTTTTAACATCCACAGTAACCAAAATATACAATAGATATAGTTTATAAATAATTATCAGATTTGAACCTTTGTAGAGACAAAACTACTCGACATATCGATATGAAATTTCATATTTATTCTAATTGGAGTGTTTTCTAACAATACTCATCAAAAAATTTGTCTTTCGAAGAACTTGGTTTTGACCATTTTTGGTCGCGGTCGTGACACTGTGCGCACATTTCTGACGTCTGTGGCCTGGTGTGTGGATATTTTCTCATTTGTTGTGAAATTTCGTGGAGAGCGGATCAGTAGACAATGTCACACATATACAAAAAAAAATGTTTTGAAATATTTTTTTTTTTTTATGTTTTTTTTACACATATCGTACAGTGTGGGAAATAAATATATATTTCCCGGAATAAAATAAAATTATTTAATAAATTTATTTTTAAAAATATTTGGTCTTTTCTTCGTCATCACTATCGCTGACCATCTGAAAAAAAAATCGACATTATTATATTCTCTAAATTAATGTTTTGTGTTTTTTATCTTTACAGGTGAGTAAAAAGTCAATTTATTGTTAATATCATTTGTAAGTATTGTTAGATAATTAAGAATTTTATTTGTAACCGAACTCATATTAGAAAAATACAAAATTATTGTAAACTATTAAATTTTGTAATATAATTGTATGAGAAATAATTCTCCAACATCGACACCGTCATTACAGGGTGAGATAAAAAAACTGCAACAAAGTCAAACGCCATAATTTTTACAATTTTCTTTTAATTTTATTGCATGAAAGCAAAAATATCGGAAATAGCATCAAATTTTAGAAGAGGTTTAGATTTGTTCGAATTGGTCACCATTGGCATGAATTATGACCTTCAAACGGCCAATGAAACCGTCACACGCTACCCGTATGTTGCTCTGCGGTATTTTGGCCCATTCCCGGTGAAGCGCTTGCTTGAGATGATAGACACTTTGGTATTTTTTAGTGCCAACCTTGCTTTCCAAAATACTCCAGACACAATAGTCCAAAGGATTGATATCCGCAGATTTTGGTGGCCATTGCGCGCTGGAAATGAAGTGAGGAACCTCCTTTGTAACCATTCTTGGGTGGCGCGTGCTGAGTGCGATGGTGCTGAGTCCTGTTGGAATGTGCAAGGTCTGCGGCCAAAAATTTTGCGTGCCCAAGACTTTAATACACCCTCCAGAATATTTTCGCTGGTTGCAGTTTTTCCCTTCAACCTGTATATATCTTTGTAAATTTTTTTTTAGAAAATGTATGCTATCGTGCACACCGGAAAAATCTAATTTTATTCAAAATTTAAATCCCATAATTTCGTAATTTTTAATAATAACAAAAACAATATTTACTGTTGCATTCATAGGACTTTATACAAAAAACTCCCTCGATTTTTTATTATATATAATTACAAAAAACATATTAAGATTAAATTAAATATTTACATAGGTAGATGTATTACGTAATTAAACAACTTTATCGCGGTCAAACAGCCTTAAAAACTAATTTACAATACGAGACAAGAGAACCCGCACCAATGATCGGAACGGGGCGAAAAGCAAGCATCGCAAAAAAATGATGTATAAATTCGTGATTTAACAAAAACAAAAAAATAACTACAATTAAAAATTTAAACAGAGTTCTGATTCGAAATTTGCAGTTATTCGTTTTTGCTGATGACTATAACAAGAAGAACACAGACACTGGACCCTATATCAACCTGTAGCCCTGCAAGGGGATTGACGATATAGTTCGGCAAGAGTCGGCGGTGTGTGTGTGCACTCAATGATGGGTGTGTGATGAGATTTGTGCGGTAAATAGAAGCCAAGTCCGTCAACATATTAAATAAGGTTTTGCAAAATTCTAACAAAACTTCTTAATGATAGGCGGGATAGCCAGGAATACCATGGTAGGCAGGAAGTACAGCCTTGGCAAGAACTGGAGCATGTAAGAGAGGAGCTGGGGCCAAGACTTTAGCAACTGGAGCTACTTTAACGGCAGCAGGTTCACGATGCACCACAGCATTGAAGCCATGCACAGGATCCGAGGTGTATTCCACCAAACGGCGGGTGCCATCGGGTTCAATTAGGGAATAGGCTCCCTGGACTGCGTCACCGTTACGTGTTTCTTGTTGGCTCTTAATGTCACCGGTAGAGGCATCCTGAAGAAGGTTAAATGCAATTTAAATGACTGGGGTAAGATGTTGATCACCTAGGACTTACATGAACATCATAACTGTAACTGTATTGAGGATTGGGATCGTAGGGCTCAGGTCCTGCTACTTTGGCCACAGCTAATTTGGCAACGGCAGGTAATACGGCTGGTCCATGATAGGCTGGATATGCCGGGCCATGGGCATAGGCTGGATAGGCGGGACCAGGAATGACAACAGCCGAGGCCACAGCCAAAAGAGTGGCAAGAATTATCAACTGCAGAGCAAAGAAACAACATCGTCGTTCTTCATTGTGATGTTCCAAAAAAAAAATTACGGTCCTTTTGAAACTTACCTTTTGAACCATTTTCGTATTGTTCTTCTTTTTTATTTGGACTATGCTGTCGCAAACCGTTTTTATCCGTTAAAATGCTGAATACTGTGTGCGATTCTAACTGGTGTCAACAATTCCTTTTATACCACACAAAATTGTTTTATTTTCTGCCATGGTTCACATGAAAATTTGTCTACGCTCTCAATATCCAATTGTTAGTCATGGCAGCAAAACGCCCGCTTATGGCAAAATGCGTCCCAATGCAAAAAAACTGAAACAACAAATACAAAAATCGAACAAGAAAAATTGTTAAATATTTATGCAAAAATTAAAACAGTTTTCGGCCTATAACACTCAGCCCAACAAATCACAAACCGCAACAACAACAACGCCAACAGCCGAAATACCTATGGCACCTATGACACCGTCTATCTGAATAGAGCAACTCTTTTGTTGCATTGATTTTCTCGAGTCTACACGTTTTTTTAGTTGTACGCAAGAAATACAACAATAACACCAAAAGCAAAAGCAACAGCGGCAAACGCATATAACAACACAATTTTTATGAACGTAATCGCAATTTAAATCGTCGTCGCCCATAGTTTTTTGTATTGCCTCGAAATTGGCGGGATGGGGAAACAAGAACAACAATCAAAATATTATCTCAGGCCGCCAGCACAATTGCATGTAGGCCTAAATGCTGCGGCGGTAACAACAGCAGCCAGTCAGACAGACATTCAGTCATTTAGCCAAACAATCAACAACATTCATAACTATACCACAATTAGGAGCAGCAGTTACTTCTAGATTCCAACGGCACCATAATACACAATAACTGAACGGTACACTTTTGACAACAGTGGGTAGAATAATACAAATAGGATTTTTTTTCGGACAGAAAGCAAGTCTATTGACTGTCCAATGAAAGGGTAATTTTTTAGCAAAGCTAGAAATTTAATTCTATATTGACCGCAAACGACGTCATAGCTTCCCCGTTCTTTGAACAAATCTCTTCAGTACGTTTCCATGAGTCGAAAAAATTGAATTCCCAATTTTAAGACTCCAGCTTCATCTGTTCGCCTAAATTCAACTTGTACCAAATTTAGTACCATTTAGTACTTTTCGTGCACATAAGTTTGATTTTTAAAGCGACCTCCAATAGTTCATATTCTCAAGATTCCATCTCTATACGCTCAACTTAATGCAAATGGTACTAAATATGTACGAATAAGTACGAATTTCCCAACCTGTATTCCCTACAAAATTTCAAGATTCTAGCTATATATGTTCAATATATATATACAACTAGCAAAGTGTCCGCTACTTCATATGCGGAAAGGGAATACAAAAAAACCAGTGAGCGGAGCAGTATAGTCGGACGGGGCCGACCATATGATACCCTACACAACTTCCATGAAAATCTAAATTTCTGTGGTTCTATATTCTGAGATTGGGCAATTTTTCGCGATATTTGCACACTTTTGACTGGCTAGAGGTCAGAAAATGTTACTAATAATCAGTACAGCCACTCTAATTACTTGTCCAGATTCCCTTCACCGTAGGTTGTGTTGTTATGTTCGGCATTAGACTCGAAAAGTACAAATAATTAAGTTTTCGGTCCACTTCATCCGAAAAATTATTATCTGATCATCACCTAACATTTTTGGCGTTGTCCTTGACCATAACTGGAATCTCATGGAACATTTCAAAGCGATCCGCCCTAAAGTGTGGTAATAGGTTACTAAATAATATATGAATACGTAAACACCTGTAAATATTTAAGTGTAACTCCCGCGTCCGAGTACTTACGACAATATGATTGCTATCAATTTAAAGGTGAACCATTCCTCTTGGATATACTATCAACTTCTCGGGTCTATGTCCTTCAGGAGTAAATATAAACGCCATAGAATACACATTTTGTATTTTTTCACACAAAAATCAGGGTCCATTTTACCCGCTAAATATTGACCGATCTTTATAAAAACAGGCATGTGAAAATTCGCGAAGTTCGGGCCATAATTGCGGCCTCTGGAGATTGGTCCATAACTGTGGCCTGTATCGTGTTTACAAATTATAATGGACAGACGGACGGACACACATGTCTAGATCGACTCAGCTAGTCGAGACGATCGGTATACTTAAAAGTGGGTCTAGGACCAATATTTCGCGGCGTTACAAACTTTTGGGGCTGCACAAAGCTATTATACCCTGACAACATAGTTGTGTAGGGTATAAAAAATAATTATAATATTTCATATGGAAATCGTGAATACTGTATATTTGTTGTACTATAGTTCTGAATTCAAATACGTACAGGAACGCATAAGTACACATTTTCAAGACTACCTTCATACCACCAACACCACTAAATTTAGTACCAGTTAGAACCAAAAATCCTTTGGTACCTCTCTCTAACTCTCCGTCAGTGACCCACATTCCAAATTTCAGCTCTCTCCCCTACCCAAATCCAAATTTAGTGCATTTTCTTTTCTATTAACTATTTGCACACATAAATTCGAGCTTCCTAAGTAGTCTCCATAGGACAATACTACACTTCAACAGTTATCTAAATTCCAAATCCCAGGATTCAACCAAATGCGAATTGTTCCAAATTTAGTATCATTTAATATTTCTAAAACTACACCAATCCTACACTCTAACAGTAATCTTAATTCCACCAAAGTCTAAATTTTACCAAATTTAGTACTTTTCGTGCTAAGTACAAATTTCCAAATTTACCACAATTCCGCCTTCAAATATTAATCGTAAGTCCAAATTTAAGAAATCCAACTCTTTCTGTTCATTAAAAACTAAATTATACCAGATTTGGCACAATTCTGTACTTTTCGTACCCATAATCCAAACATATCTCAATATTCCAAACTTGCTTTCAAATAGTAATCTTAAGTCCAAATTTAAGAATTCCAGATCAGTATCTTCTCCAAGCTGTACCATTTTGTACTTCTGTACTCCCACAGTAACCTACGTTGCAACATTCAGGATTCGAGTCCTACCCGTTCAGCAGATTCAAACTGTAGCAAATTTTGTGTTTTTCGTACCCATAAGTACGATTTTCCAACACTACCTCAGTCATGCTCTCCATTAATAACCATAAGTCCAGATTTTAGGATTCCAGCTCTATCCGTTCACCAACATCCAAATTGTACCAAATTTAGTACAATTTATTACTTTTCGCAGATGTAAGTACGAGTTTCTAAAACTTCTTCCATTTCACACTCCAACAATAATTTTAATCTTAAATTTCCGGATCTCAGCCCTATCCGTTCACACAAAAACAATTTGTAAACTATTTAGTACCATTTAGTACTTTTCGTTTCTTTAATTAAGAATTTCCGAAACTATCCTACACTCCAACAGTAATGTCAATTCCAAAATTCTGGGGTCCAGCTCTATCCGTTCATACTTAATCAAGCTGTATGAAATATAGTAACATTTAGTACACATAAGTACCATAACTCAATTCTATATTCCAACAGCAACCACTAGACCAAATTTTAGGTTTCCAGCTCTTTCCGTTTACCGAAATCCAAATTGTACCAAATCTAGTGCCATTTAGTACTTTTCGTACACATAAATACGAATTTCCAAAGATGTCTCTGTAGGTCAATCGTCAACAGTAATGTTATTTTTAAATTTCAGCTTTTCAGCTCTATCCTTTCGAGCATAATCCAAATTGTACTAAGTTTAGTACCATACAGTATTTTTCGTACCAATAATTACGAATTTCGTAAACTACCTCAATCCGATACTCCAACAGTCATTTTAATTCCAAATTTGAAGACTCCAGCTCTATATGTTCACCTAAATACAAATTGAACCAAATTTAGTACAATTTAGTACTTTTCGTACACATAAGTACGATTTTTTAAAGGCTACCTCAATCCTTTACTTCAATAGAAGTCCTAATTCCTATTTTCAGGATTCCATCTCTATACTCTCAAATAAATGCAAATAGTACCAAATTTAGTACAATTTAGTACTTTTCATACACATAAGTACGGATTTCTTGAACAATTTTTATGCATCAACACCACTTTCCAACCCTTATTCCATATAAAATTTCAAGATTATTGCTATATATGTTCAATATATATACAATTAGAACTAAATGTAGTAATATTTAGTACTTTTCGTACACGTATATCCAAAAACCCGAATATCCAAAAACCCTTCTGACACCTTTCTAACTCTCCATCAGTGACCCACATTTCAAATTTCAGAATTCTAGCTCTTCCCGTTTGCGTAATACAAATACAAAGGGTACCATATTTAGTACATTTTAGTACTTTTCGTACCATTCTAGTTTGAATTTCCAAAAAAACCGCCTTATATCACGGCTAGACACCAACAACAACCCACACCCAAAATGTCAAGTTTCTAGCTTCAGCCGTTTCGTCAGGGCGATGGTCTGTCTGTCAGTCACTCACTCACTTAACACTAAGCTCTTTTATATATTAAGATTTGAACTAAATTTAGTAATAATTAGTACTTTTCGTACAATTATAGGTCGAATTTCCAAAAACCCCTTTGTACATCTTTCTAACATTCCATCAGTGACCCACATTTCTAATTTCAGAATTTCAGCTCTTTCCGTATGTCTAATAGAAATGGTATCATATTTAGTATATCTTAGTTCTTTTCGTACCCTTCTAGTTCGAATTTCCAAAAACCCAGCCTTATATTCCGCCTAGACACCAACAACAACCCACACTCAAAATCGTTCCCTAAATATTAACGATTCATTACCAACTGTGGTCTGCATTGTGTTTACAAATTCTAGTGGATAGACGGACGGACGGACACACATGTCTAGATCGACTCAGCTAGTCGAGATATGACAATCGGTAGACTAAAAGGTGGGTGGCGGTGTTATAAACTCTCACAAAGCTATAATACCCTGACAATATAGCGACGAGTGACGAATTTCGAACAAATATCGAACGTGAATTGTCGAAAATTGTGATTAGCGTCTGGAATTCCACTGAATAAAGACGTGTGTTCCTAATCCGTAATAACATTACGGTACAGGGATTTATAACAATTTGTACAAAAATCCCAAATAAATAACAGCAGTTTGAAGTCCAACGAGGCATCAGAACAGGATACTCCTACGTTACGAAACAGACAATCGCGGAACAGTCCCTCAATGAAAAAACCATTTTTTTAACTGTGCAAAAAAAAACTGATGAATGAGTGAATAAATAAATATTTGAAACAATTAATAAAAATATATTTTTTTATTAGACCCTATACCGCATTTTTAACTACTTGCATTCACTGTCGCAATTCTTTGCTTAATTGCCCGCCACCACCGATACGAAGTAATAAAAAAATGCGTTTAAGATTAATTTTCGCAAAAAATTTTTTATTCGCAGCAAAGAATATTTAGAAAAAAAAAAAACACCAAAACATGCTGTTAATGGCATAACATTCAAATACAATGACTTGGCATACTACATACTCGTGTATATATCGTGCGGTATATTACCGCGGCACACTAACTCCACACCCTTTAAGCTAGCAAATGTTATTACTGACTTTGAGAATTAATTTTGTGCAAAGAAAAAAATGACTATTATATCATAGGTGATCTGCGGAAAATGGGACCCCAGCAGACATTATTAATGTGTTGAACAACAACAACAACATCAGAAGTACGTTCGAACAAGCACCATATAAGTCATCAACGCCCATGCGTCGGCTATTAACAGCAACTATTTTTGATGCAGTTTTTTCTTATTCATTTACTTATTTTTTTTAAACGAACTATATTTTCGATGTAATTTAGTCTGATGAGTTCATCTCTAGAATCGTCAGAATTCATCGTTTTCTGACTACAAGTCGGAATTTTTTAAAAATAAATGTGGGTTGATTGCTGTGAATGAAAGCAGTCGAACCTTTGTGGTCAATAAGCCTGTAGTTCCCAACAAACCCTGTGGTAAGCCAGTGGAAAACGCACATCAGTAAAGACCGAAATTTAAATGGAAAGGGGTAGCTACCATAACATAACCCAAATCTATACGCCGTACGGTACTTATTGATGCTGTGAAAGCAGTCGAACCTTTGTGATAAATAAACCTGTAGTTCCCAACAAACCCTGTGGTAAGCCAGTGGAAAACGCACATCAGTAAAGACAGAAATTTAAATGGAAAGGGGTAGCTACCATAACATAACCTAAAGCTATGCGTACGATACTTATTGATGGGCTTATTTATGGTAGATATACACCGATTAAGTGGAAGATGTTGCCTATCTATCGATACGCTTGGCAACGTCGATGTCCGGGCATTGTTGGTACATTGTTCATTCGACAGCGATATTCATTGTTGACGCAGGTCGGCCCATAGATCATCCGGAGAATTTTTCTCTCAAACACCCCGAGATCTGCCTCACCTGGCCTGGCAAGAGGTGGCCTTGCTTTTGAATTGCTTACCCATACTCAGACCATAGTGGCATCTGTTGGCCAATACTGTTCTTCTTCGAATCTCAGAACTGATGTCATTAGTTTTATTTATGGCGGTACCGAGGCGGTACCACATCTTGCGCGTTGATATCATCAGCTTGGTCTTCTCGCCATTTACTGCCAGTCCCACTTTGGCGGACTCCTTCTCATTTCGTTCAAAGCTGGCTGTTAACACTCGCAATGTTCGAACTATTATGTCGATGTCGTCGGCGTAGGCAAGTGAGCTGTTTGGTTTGACCTTTTTTCAGCAGGATGTTAAACAGGTCACACGACAAACTGTCACCTTGTCTGAATCCTCGTTGAAAGGCTCTGAGAGTTCGTTTCCGACTTTAACCGCTTACCTTGTGCCATTTAAAGTTATCCTGCATAGTATTAATTTTGCAGGAATGTCAAACGTAGACATGGCTTTAAACACCTCTGAACGGATTGGGCTGTCGAATGCGGCTTTGTAGTCGACGTAGTAGGTGGAATGTGTCGATGTATTTTTCGTGGGTCTTTTCCGGTTTTGTGAAAATATGTTCTATGATAGATTTGCCAGGTCTGAAGCCGCATTATTATAACATACACAAATATTTTAACAGGGTTTCATAGACTCCAAGAATTTCTAACGCCGCGAAATGTTGGTCCTAGATCCATCTTTTAGTATACCTCGATAGTCATATCTCGACTAGAGATATGACTGTTGGGGTATACGCCTGTAGCGTGACTATCACCGTTTTCGATTTTGCACGTAGGACGGTTTCTGGCCAAAAAAGACGACCCCTATTGGCAATGATCGGTTAATATTTAGGGGATGAAATGGACCAAAAACTTTATTTTTTTCTGTTTTTCTGGTCGCTCCAGAGGACACAATTATGATCCGAACATTACGAAATTTTACACAGATAAAGGGGTCTGACCATGGAATTAGCATTAAAGCTTTGTTACAGATCGGTCAATCTTTACGGCTTAAATGGTCCCCGACTTGTGTGTGAGACATTATATTCTATATCGTATATATTTACACCTTAGGGATATCGAAGGGAGAAGTCGACGGTAAATGCAAAAGGGTGGTTGACCTTTTAATACTAAGAATATTGGTGTATGTGCTCGGGTATTACCATTTCCATACTAGAGGACAGAGGGCGCTGATCGCTTAGAAATTTGCACACCTCTAATCTAGACAATTATATTAGGCAAATATCACAAATTTTCCATGGGGAAGGCGATCTTACCAATTAATTCGAATGTCTATCATAAAAATTAACGGTCAATATTTAGCGGGTCAAATGAACAAAAACTTTTTGTGTAAAATAACTACATTTGAATCTTATGAAGTAATTTTTTACCCCGGGAAAACATGATTCGGAAAAGATACCGCAGAGAAGCTATTGACCTCAAATCGGTGAAGAGAGTGCAATCAATGATAGCGAAATATTAACATAGCCTCAGAATATACAACCGCAGAAACATAAAGGCCAGTGGTAGTTGTGTAGGGTATCATATGGTCAGCGCCGTCCGCCTATACTTCTCCGCCCACTGGTTTAAATCTTATGGAGTATTTTTTTCCTCCGGGAAAACATTATTCGGGGAAATTGCCGCCAAGGTGCTATGGACCTCTGAGCTAGGAATATAGAACCGCAGAAACATAAAGGTCAGTGGTAGTTGTGTAGGGTATCATATGGTCAGCCCCGTCCGACTATACTGCTCCGCTCGCATTTTTTTCTATCACTTTTTTATATTTCCTCACGTAAATATAAAACGTTGATTTTCATCGCCAAACGATTCAGTTGAAGAGCTCAAAACCCTTCCCAAACGATTGTCAATTTTCAAAGATTTTGTGAAGAAAACAAGTGGATATTTTTTGTGTATTCCTGCAACTACACCCCAATTTACGTGTAGTAGTGCGCTGTCCAGGTCGTTATCCATTAACGACCCATACCAACTATCATTCTCTTTCTAGAAGAGTTAGGTGGTGGGCCTCAATATTAGAATGTTTAATGGCATATGACACATTCGAATGGTACAGAAACTATTAAGCCTATGTAAACTAAAATGTCAAAATGTTCAATGTCCGTCATGGACATTTTGCGTGCACCTTTGTTGTTTTGTCGTTGCTGCTGTGTTGTCGTAGTTGAAGTGATACGGCGGTCATGCACATGCGGCATACACATGTTTCACCACAAAGACATACCATGATACGGTTCAGGCTCGCTTTCATGCGGTTGGTTAGTTATCCACTTGAGAGTGGGTAATTTTGTCATATAGGATTTTGTTACATTTTGTAGCAGATACTTGGGTGCATGTTCAAAAAGTTTTAATGCAACAAAATATACAGTGACCAGCAGCAGCAATAACAACAACGAGAATATTAACTTGGACTATATGAAACGCATAGAAGTTTTTTTTTCTGTGGAGTAAATTCAAGGTGTGGTTTTTTGGTTTTGATTTGATATGAAATGAAACGAAACGAAACATGCCTGGAAGCGGGAGACAATTTTAGCCTGGGAAGAGAAAGGGAGGATAAACAAACCTTCATCCGTTCGATCCGTTTCAATTGACTGGGCATATTGGGAATCGTTCATTCGTTCGTTAGGTTGGTTCGTGTTACAGTTTTGTTGGTGGTGATCTGATTTGTGGTGATCGTGTGATCAAACACACGCAACTTGTGCATAGCACATGCCGCTTTTATCCACGCAACTTAGCCATGGTCGGTGCCATTAACTTTTCTTTATTTCCATAGGCAAAAAAAAAAATCGAACGTGTTTTTTGTTTGCCATTATCGATGGATTTATTGTTGAATACAAGTTTTGTGGCAGAATATATGTGTGCAAAATCAGCCTATTTTCTAGAGACCCCTGCGAAAACCTCTTTATCTTATTGAGATTGCGACAAGGGGTTAATCAACAATTCTCGTTTGCCTAGAAAACTGATAAGAATTCAAATAAATTCCATTCTATCTGCCACCAAATGCAAAACGCTGAATTAATTAAGTCCCAGTCCTTTTGAATTGTGTATTTTTTTCCCAAATGTCATTATTGCAGACATGATAACGCCATGACAGGGTCATTTCACTTTTTTTAAAAGTGAATTGTTTAACGAAATGGATAATTATAAATTACTATAACAAGAAAAAAATGTTATTTGTATTAGTGTCGCCACTTGAGACTTCCAGGGGTTAAAAAACTAAAAAAATCAGTTGAGTAGGGGCAACGGATATTATCTGCGCTAAGACTACTAATGTCTGTCTGGGCATCTGCGTTTCCTCTGCTGATATGGATGGTGGATATTCTTCGAGTACAACATTCATACGGTATTGTTCCATTGTGTGGAAATGACTATCGATGTTGTTGTAATATTGTGCATTTTACGGAATCCATGGTTGAGCTACTGGGAAATTGTTTCTGATCGATGAAGTATAAGCATCTCAACTGTCGTTGCTATTGGCGACAGAAGTGAAATCGCAGCAGAGTTGAATCGTACAACTCTGCTGGCATCTTTGTCAGGCTTCTTTACATTCCAGGCTTCAGGAACTCTGTTGGTCACTAACTACAAATTGAAGACTGATACTAAGTACTTAACTCCGGGTTCATCCAATTGCTAAAGTATTACCATAAAAATTCTGTCCTGACCAAATGCTTTGATTATGGACTTGGGTTATAAATGCCATTCGCAATATTTTTCTTCGAAATTGTGATGGTAACTTCTCGATTGGAAAGGCTATTATCCGATGTAGCACACTCATCTTCGACCTGTCACTCTCGAGGTGCTGTATGAACAATCGGTTAAAATAACACGGGCACCTCTTCGAATCTGTCACACTTAAATCGTAAAATGTGACAGCCGTCATTTCCTCCAGAATTCGAGAGTGACTTAACCGTTGCCACAATTTACTTGTTCTGGTCGCAATTTTTACTTTTGTGCTCGCATACCAGCCTGTTGACTTTAAGAGTATGTTCTTAGGGTTCGTTCGACGAAGTGTAACACGTCTATTGGCCAATACCGTCGCCTCTACTGGGAAATTTGGTTGTTTTTCTAGTATTCGTCAGCAAATTCCTTTCAGCAACCCAAGGATCTGATGGGAAGCCGAGATTTGAAAACTGTGAAATCTTGCAAATCAGCTTTCCCAGGGTTAAGGAAAGTACGGCGTTCAGATATTATGATGTTAACGCAGACGATGATAGGTAGGTCGTGTGATCTGAGGAAAATTACGGGTTGCCATTACCTAGTACAGAATGTCATAACTCATGATGGGCTTTGAAAGACCCTAGTCGCTATTAATGGTCTGTACTGGACAGAGTATTGTAACAAGAATACAAGTCTGGTACGATCATTCCTCGGGTACGATCATTCCAAACAACGTTATAATTAATGTTGTACTCAATTATTGGTTTCTTGGATCACAGTGACCATAATATAATATATCTTCGACCCGTAAACTCCAATTACCCAAGATGAGGTCAGAATAACAATCAATCGGTTGAATAACAATAAAGCAGGAGGTGCCGATGCTGATCAGGAGCATGCATAAGCTGATTAGCACAATTTGACTAGAGGAATGCATGTCCAATTATTGGAACCTCAGCATCCTGTATCCTGGGCACACAAAAATGTGCCTTGCTGTGAAAGACGACTGAAGCCAATGGCCAATAACATAATTGGAACATACCAACACGGTTTCAGATCTGGCAAATCCACCATAGACCAGATTTTCACACTGTGTCAAATCCGGGAAAAGGTCCACGAAAAACACATCGCCACAATCCACCTATTCGTCGACTATTAAGCCGCACTCGACAGCCCAATCCGTTCAGAGGTGTTTAAAACCAGAAGGGTGCAAAATTAATACGGCTATGCAGGATAACTTTAATTGGCACAATATCAGCAGTTAAAGTCGGAATGGACCTCTCGGAGTCCTTTAATACCGAACGAGAATTCAGACAGTCTGCCGTGTGACATTTTTAACATCCTGCTGAAAAAGGTCATACGAGATGCAAATGTGAATACAAATGACACTCTGTACACCAAACAGCACAAATTACTCGCCGATGACCTCGACATAATGGGTCGAACATTGCGAGCGGTAACAGCCACCTTGGAACGAATTGAGATGGTGACGGATGGAATCAACGAGAGGTCCTGTAGACTCCGACCAACTATGGAACTTGAAAACTACAGCTTCGAGGTAGTAGGTATATATGCTTGGAAAAAAGGCCTCCTCCCGCCAGACAAAACTCACGCTCTACAAGATAGTTATACTACTGTTGTATGAATCTGAAATATGGGTTCTTTCGTAAGCAGATCATTACAGTGACTAGACCATGTTGTGCGAATGGGATGCCCCAGGTACTGATGGTTCACGCAGAGTGGGAGGCCAAGAATGTGATGGAAAGTTCAAGTGAAAGTTAAGATATCGAAACATGATCTTTCAAATTGGAAAAACTGTCCACAAAATTGACGGGCGTGGAAATCTTTTTTAAGCTCGGCTTATAGAACAAATGTTCAGTCTCGGGTCATCTAGTAAGTAAAATATATACTCCACAATTTCACTGATCTTGTTGCTGAAACTCTCGCAGTTAAACCGCAGTTAAACTGCAGCAATATGTGGTGTTAACTGATGCATATATGGCTATTGGTGAAACAGCGAGGGGTGTCGTATTCCGAATTTAATCCAGAACATCCTCGAAAATTAACCTTTACAATTCATTGAATTTCACCGAGATGGATTTGTGGTGCATGAGGTTCTGACAGACAATATAGAACCAAGGGTACAGATTTCTGTATTTAACCTACACCTACCAAAAGTTTTCGGAGCAGATATTCCGAGATAAAATGTCGCTTCCACGATATTCCAAAAATTTCACGTACTTGCTTTGTTGAAGTGGCATCCTCTGGCCGAAGTCTTCCTTCATGTCAATCCGGTGCATAGAACCAGCTGTCGTGGGATTGGTAGTAGTGACTGATCATGATAGTTCCTTGTTCAAGATATACTTGTTTTATAGGTAATTTATCGTTTATAGTCCATTTCGATTTTCTTTGAAATTCGTAATAAAAACTTTTGTTGTCTCAAATAGTGTTTATTAATATTGGAATTTTAAATTGACCTGTTAGTATCAGCATATTCATGATCCATGGAAAACATTTTCTTTTTTTTCGATTTGTTTGATTTAATTTGTTCTCATATTCGAATTTGTCTAGAGTTTAAAACTGATCTAAATTCCCTAGCAATTAGTAAGAAATAGCTAAATGTGTTGCACCTTTCCACAAAATGGTGGTTCATAGATATTTGTCTTGATAAATCTGCATTTTGTTTTTTTTTCCAACAACTCGTAACAGTTTGATTTATTACCAAGATACGATAAAAAAATCCACTAACAACTGCAACAACAATATTAACTCAAATCAACAAACAACGCATAGAGCCTTAAATCATTGTCATTGGACCGGCAGTTCTCTGTACCATAGGTGTGCGTAAAATTTATTGAGTCCCAATCAAAACAACTTCTTAAATATTTTTTTTATAAAAAAATATATATTTTTAAATACAAACTAACATTAACAACAATAAACAAATATTTTAAATAATAATAATGACATTTACCTAAAAAACGATTACTTAACAACAACGATTAGAGTGTGGGATGGCTGGGTGAAAGCTGAGCGAATATCGATGCACTTAAAAGACACGTGCAGGAACAGCGGCAACAGCTGGTCTAGCTACGGCTACAGCAGCTGGTACTGGGCCACGTTGTACAACGGCATTGAAACCATTAATGGGATCAGCGGTATAGAAAACAGTACGCAACGAACCATCGGCATCGACAACGGAATACGAACCCTTTACAACATCACCATCACGTACCTCTTGTTGGCTTTTGCTGTCACCGGTCAAAGCATCCTGTACATTATAGGCGAAGGCATATTGTGGATGAGGATCATATTCGGTGTTGATGGGAACGGCAGCGGCCACAGGTGCCACGGGTGCAACAGCAACGGGTGCAGCTGTTCGCAGGAGAGCACATTCTATAACGGCAGCCATAGCCAAGCAGATGAAAGTAATCTGGAAATATAAGTGAGGGGAAAAATATACAAAGTTATCATTATTAATTCTGGAAAAACAGCAGACAGGAGTATGTAACTGTGTTTTTGAGATTTTCAACCAAAAATTGGCAATATAAATCAAAAATAAAAAATCAAATTTCGGTATTTTTGGTCCACATTTTCGTTCGAATTGCCTATAACTTGGGATGTTTAATTCTCATTGGGCGTCAAATCTTACTAACAAAAATGATCAATATTCGTTCATTTTGTAGCATAGACTCCATATTACGGCCCCACCAAATATACGATTTTTTGGGATTTTCGTCACGTTTTTCAAGCGAATTGGCTGTAATTTGGGTTCTAACAAAAATTATCAATATTGGCCCCATACCAACAAATAAAAAAGTGTAATTCGGTGTTGGCGACAGCCTATGGTTTCCAGAGGTCTTACACAGGTTTTATTATTAACTTTATATATGGTAATTGGTTTTATCTAAGAGGTTTGGGGATTAATGTTATTATTCGGTTATTCAAGTCGTTTCAAAATAAATTTATAAGTTTATGACATATTGATCCTTTGTGGGGCAGGTACCACAAGGCGTTGACAACTGGGTCTAATCTTTATACTTCATCTAGGCTTATATATTATAGGTTGTGCACTGCATGGTTCGAATCGGACAATCCTTTCGCCTAATATTGAATATAAAAATATGGAGAATTTTGACCATTTGTGGGGAGTTACCAGAAGGAGTCAACCAATGGATCCCACTTTCGGACTTGATCTAGACTTACTGAAGATCATAGATTGTGCAAAGTTTGGTTCAAATCGAACATTCCATTCGCCTTAAATTGGATTTATAAATATTCAAAATTTTTACCCCTTGTGGAATAGATATAGGCTTGGTAATGATGTTTGGTTCAAACCAGACATTCTACTCGCCTAATATTGGATTTGTAAATATTGAAATTTTTAACCATTTAAAAGGAGGGTACAAGAAGCATTTGACCAATGGTCCCCATCTTCGGACTTGATCTAGGCTTGGTAATGCAAAGTTTGGTTCAAATCGGACAATCCATTCACCAAATACCGGATTTGTAAAAAGTAAAAAATGTTCACAATTTGTGGGGGAGGTATCAGAATGAGCGGACCAATGGGACCTATCTTAGGACTTGATATTGGCTTGATAAAGATAATAGATTTTAGAAAGCTTGTATATTCCGTTCGCATGATATTATAATACGTATTTTTTGCACAATTTTGACCAGTTTGTGGGTGAGGCACCAGAAGCTGGGGACCGCTATTACCCATCTTCGAGCTAGGACTAAGTTTGGAAGCAATATTACGATGTGCAAAGTTTGTATGAAATCGGTTACTCCCTTCGAGAGTTATCGTGCGCACCAGCCGGCTAGACAGACGAACGGATATTTGTAAATCGACTGCAAATTGTCTGTAACGGATTTCGGCCAAAGAAACATGGGGTATTAAACCAATATTTCCATGAGGCACATTTTTGCCGTAATAAAGTGCATATAACCCAATTTACCATAAGGCTGACATAGCCCGCCATATAAAAAGAGTCCCGAACGATAGCAGGTACATATTTTAAATGTCCACCTCAAGTTTGGCCCGGCCGAACTTATTGACATTTGATTTGTTGTTAAGATTTTAGCCTCATTTTTCAATGGGTAGCAGGTCTCTTTTCCAAAATGTCATTATAAGGCCAAGTTATCACATAGCTCCCGTATGCGATTACTGTCGGTTTTTTGTGGTTAGAAGATCCTTGTCGCATTTTTCAGTCCATGATGGAAGAAGGTACACAGCAATACTACCCGATTTTCGGTATTTTCAACGTTTTTATGCATTAAGATTTTTATTATATTATCCAACTGTAACCATAGTGAATCCTTTTCTAGTTCGGATATAATTATTATTATTATTTATTTCCTTGATATAAATATATTTCTTAATTTGTTCGACGATATCCAAAACACTTGTAGTACACTTCACACACACTCGCACATTGTCTCACCTTTAGGAAAGCCATTTTATGCTTAGGTAAAAATATTGTTGATTTAGTAGTTTGTAATGTAAACGAATTAAGTGTTGATCACTTTGATTGCAGTATTTGACTGATGTCTTCCCTGGAGGGTGACAGGCTTTTTAAAGTAAAATCAAATGTCCCACCACCTCCCACACTGTTCAAGGCAAGCCAACCAACCAACAAAACTTAACCCTCCTTCACCAAATTTGATTACAAATTATTTATTTACAATATTGCATTACTGAATCGAACCGTTTGCCAGCCAGTGTCTTCATTCATTGGCCTTTGCCAAATTCATACCACAAAATATTGCACTTAATTACTACTACTATGTTTGACCCACCTACCCTATATAAATATTATATAATATTTTGGAAAACCATAAATGTAGCCTAACGCACCATCTAGCTTGCCATAAATGGAAAGTCTCTGCATTCACCCTTCCCAAAGCATTAGTAACCATTCCTTTTCACTACATGGTAACCATTTGTCATTGGAAACGCCAAAAACGAGACTCTTTTGCTGCAAGCATAAGTAAAACGTGCCAAAAACAAATTACCCCGCTACTTGTTTTATTGGTCAGTTAGTCAGTCACTGTGCCACTATGTTAAATACTATATCATCCACCGTAATAATAACTACAACAACAGCTCATAGACTCTCTAAATATTTTTTTTATGGCAACCGTTTAAACGCTTCACCATAAACCATTCATTATTTCATTTTGACCGATTACTGTCAGCTGAGTGTGACGTCTTCTTTTAATTTTTTTTTTTTGCTTTTTCAACCGGTTCATTATACACCGGCTATAACCTGCAACAATTGTCGGTCTGTTCCATGGTGGCCTCAGCGCCACTGTCAACATGCGTTAATCATCACTAAGCGGTAAAATGTCGTCTTTATGTAAATGAAACATTAACAGCACAGTCATGAAGGCAAATTGTAATGAAGAGCAGAGCTACAGCAGCATTACACTGAGAAAAAATAAGTAAATGGAAAATTTGAAATGAACTGTTAAGGTCTAACCTACAAATGAAATTAATTCTTTTCCCAACCACGTTTTATGGACCATCGAACAAAAAAGACAGTTCGAAAATCAAATATTCGTAACTCATGACATGGTCAGCCCACATTGCTCAAAAGAGTATGATAACTTTTTGAATTATTTTGAAATTTGGTCGCAAGAAAGAGCAGTTTAAGTAGTACCCTCTGTGTCCCGATTTTTTTTTCCGCAATCATAGAACAATTTTTGTTCACAGATTCAATGCAACTACCCTAAATAGTATATGAACAAAATTTGGCATCGCTGCATCATTGCATTCGGGAGATACAGTACATTCTTTCTGAAAAATAAAAGTCCAATATCAAGAAAACCAAATGCAAAATCCACGGAAAATAATTTTTAAATTATTCTCAATATTCTTTTTACATGAATCAAAAATATTTCTGATGGCAGAATTCGTACAATTCGAATACGAAGCGATTTAAATAATTTGGACTGTATATACAAATTAGTACTGTACACATTGTTTGCCCAGAATGTGTTATTTTGCATTGGAGAAAATCTACAATGAAACCGACTATGTAATTAGCCGATGTGATGACGCAAAACATAATTTGTCTGCTATGACTAAGAACATAGCGTTAAATGTAATTGAGTCTTAAAATACATCATATATGGAACTTACTCTATTACTTTCAAATACTGCAGATGTGGAGTTCTTTGAAGATATACAGCCTTATTCTGGATATTTGCTAGGGAGATATCTCGCATGTAAAAAAAATTCGCTTTCACATTCTCGCCTTATTCTGAATGAATAGGGAGATGCAAAAAATGCGAGATTTATTTTCGAAAATGGTGGTTGAAAAAAAGATTCGTGCTGCCATATCGTAAATTAAGTTGCAATGTGTGTGGCCATATTGTAATTTAAGTTGCAATGTGTGTTGCCCCATTGTAATTTAATTGTGTAACATTTTTCAATATATTACTTATTGATTTTTGTTATTAAAAATTGTTACTTTTTATTGTTATTTAAACTATATAGCAATACAAATGTGAAATATCAAGAATCCGCTGTATAAATGCTTTGTAATTAAAAGAAAATAAATTAAAGTTTGAAAATACAATATGGCATGTGAAACAGCTGTTCATTGTTTTGATGCAATTTGTTGCAACAACTACAATAGATTACAAATAAAATAAAATTTTTTATGATGGCAAAAACACAACGAATAATAGGAAGGAATCTGCGATTTAATTAATTAATTCACAGTTTATTATTTCACTACATAATTGTGTGCCTTTTTATTTAATTCCGATATTTTATCTCCCCAAATTCTAAAAGTGGCCTATTATGTTATGATTTTCTTTTGAAAATTTTTTTTTGTTCTTTCATAATTTTTATTTAAATTTTTCACTGTTAAGCGGCTCATCAGGCAAATTTGGGTTTTCCATAATTTTTAAATTTTTTTCTTGAGAGACAGATCCTCACCCAAAATGTCTGTATTTCGCCTCCAAAAATCAAACTCGACTTAAATATGCCTTATTACCTTCATACATTTCTTGGCAATACTTGGTTCAGTATGCATCGTTATCAATGGGATTTCCAATGGTATTTTATTGGTTGTTTTCCAGTTAAAAATTTGCTTACTATCATTTATAATATTCTAAATCGTCATAGAATAAGTATTGTGTAAATATTTTTCATAAAAATAGTTATTACTTATATTTTTGTAGTCAACTCACTTTAAATTTATTAGCGAAAAATTTCGCACAAAATTTCATCTCATTCTCCTACTCCCTGTAATTCAGAATAAAATTTTCCCTAAAACATTCAAATTTTTAAGGCGAAAGCGAGAATGCGAAAAAATTCACAGGAAAATGTTGTTCAGAATAAGGCGAACGGAAAGAGCGAGTAAATTCACATGGAATTGACATCCAGAATAAGGCTGATATTCTTCAAATTAAATAGAATGCTCCATATATACAGGGAAATCTTCCAATATTTGGTGGAGGGAATTTATTTACAAAAAGCAAATATGGCGGTGGAAAGACCACATGAGAATGCTTCGAAAGTGCGTGGGTTAGGACCAGAAGCCTATGAAAAACAGAAGCAAAAAAGGATGAAGCAGGATCTGGACCAGCTGAAGAAAAGGGAAATGACAGAACGGATCTTGGAAAACAGGAACATGAAGTCCATCCCCAGAATGTAGATAAAAATTAAGATATTTACCCCATGGATGGGAAAGCCAAAGAAGCAGAACGCAGAAGTTGTTGAAACTGAATATAACCGGGTTGAGAATAGATAAATGTAATGTAGTCTTTGAAGACGTCATATACATAACTCACTATATTGCTTCCAAATGATACAGATTCCTTTAACCCTTTATTGCCCAATGTTGCCCACAGACAACAAAATGTTTTAGAGCTTATATTTAAATTACAGCTAGTAGATATATATTCTTTGGATTTTGTATGTCAAGACTAGATTATGGACGACACATATCAAAAGAAAAAACTAAAACATTCAAATTTTTGGAAAAGTTATGAGCTTTTCAATGTAGAGGAGAGGGCAAATATGTGTACAGTACTAATTTGTGTATACAGTCCAAATTATTTAAATCACTTCGTATTCGAATTGTACGAATTCTGCCATCAGAATTCTTTTTGATTCTTGAAAAACAGAATCTAGAGAAATATTTTAAATGAATTTTCCGTCGATTTTCCATTTGGTTTTTTTAACATTAGACTTTTATTTTTCAAAAAGAATGTACTGTATCTCCCGAAAGCAAGGATGTAGCGATGTCAAATTTTGTTCATAACTTATTTAGGATAGTTGCATTAAATCTGTGAACAGAATATTGTTCTATGGTTACGGAAAAAATCGGGGTTTTCCGTAAAAAAAGAAAGTATGGTCGAAGAAGATGAGAATATGAAGTCCCCCACTTATATGGAGATATTGCAAAAGAAACAGAGTTCGAAGAAGATATTTTTTATGAAGAAAAGCAATGCGTAACATTAGTACCCAATATAACTACTGTGTTGTCTTCAAAAAGTTGTTTAATTGTACAAATGCCTAGATTAACGGCGTGTCATGGAAAAGATAAGAAAGCAGTACATAAAGCGGAAGCAGTTAAAGATGAACTAAAGTCTGTAGCAGATAAATCCGTAAAGGAGACAGCTGTACGTTGGAAGCCAGTTAATTTTAAAGAAATAGAAGTAAATGAATTAACACATTTTCATCGCGGAGAAAGCGAACCAACGAGTGAAGATCCTGGAATATAGGATATACTGCTTAAGATGGATGATGAAAACGATAGATTAAGGTGGCGGAACTTCTGATGGAGGTTCCAATTGGCTGCGACGAATAATGAGTGCTGTTACCTAGAGGCTGTGTACCACTTTACTCTTACGAACAATGATTTGTTCACTCTCCATGAAACATACTCCCATTGGAAAATGTGGCTAAAATCTCTAAAATTTCGAATACGGGCATGTAACTCAGCAATAAAACTTAGAAAGTACCAAAAATGGTCTGGACCTTTTTATCGGATTATATAAAACAATGAATACTTTTTTGCAATGATAATTTTCACCCTTCGTGAAACCCCGAATTTCAAGTTGCATCCACTTCGGATAGAACATGCGTCTAATGCTCTAAAAATACCGAAAATGTACGAAACATTTATATGGAAGCTATATCGGAAAATGGGCCTATTGGTGAGAATTTCAAAGCTGTTATTTTAAATATTGAGACCTCTACAATGATTTCAAAAGACGTGGGCAAATATATATAGGATTTTATTGTGTTCAAGTGTCCCACATGGAATTATTGGTCTTAACAATGACAATTTTAGGGTCGATTTATAAATTTATATCCCTCTGGCTTGTGCGCACGATAACTCTCGAAGGGAGTAACCGATTTCATTCCAATTTGTACATCGTAATATTTCTTCCAAACTTTAATGAACTTTGATGATGGGGAATATCGGTCCACTCATTCTGGAACTCATCCACACAATGGTGAACAATTTGCTGGAAATTAATTGAATATAAAGCGAACGGAGTATCCGATTCGAGTCAAACTTTGCACAACCTATTTTTCACCAAGTTTGAAAATGGGGCCTATATCGATATGAACACTTTTTATTACCTGCCTTGCAAAATGTTCAAACTTGAAGTCCGAATTGCAATCGTAATATTTTTATCAAACCTACATTAAATCTAAAGATGAGTTTTATTGGGCGACTTCCACTGGTACTTCTCGTGAAACAAAGCATTGTGGGCGATTTTCGATAGAATTGGGCAATTTAGTTCCTTGAGCAGTTCGTTCTTTTCCAGTCCGCTCCGCAAGAAAGAAAGTAGGAAAGTTCCTGGTACACGATAGTTCGTTCAGTCAATACTGTCGTTCATGCTTCTTCTTTTCTATGCTTGAATTATTTACAGCGTTTAATTTTTACACGGAATATTTCATTCATTAAAAAAATAAAGAGACGATTAATCATACCTTTACTGTTTCACACATATGAGTGAACTAGGTGAACGAAAGATCCGTACCTAGTTCTGATTGTTCCTGGTTCGGAATAATTAATTTAAACTAGTTTGTTTCGGAACGACACAACTGCATTTTTTGTAAAGTTGGGCAATCTAGTTCACGTAGCGGATCGATCTTTCTCGTTCCTTTTTTAAAAAGGAATTAGTTCCTTTATGCTCCATATAGTTTCTTTACTCCATACAGTTCTTTTGCTCCAAATAGTTCCTTTGCTCTTAATATTCCTTTGCTCCATATAGTTCATTTGTTTTTTATAGTTCCTTTGCTCCAAATAGTTCCTTTTTCCAAATAATTCCTTTGCTCCATATAGTTTCTTTTGCTTTTTATAGTTCCTATTAGTTCAAAAAAGAACGAGATCAGAAAAAAGAACGATACCAAAAAGGAACGACATCGAAAAGGAACGAGATCAGAAAAAGGAACTATATTAATTCAAGAGTTGGAACTAGTTCCGATCGTTCCTTTCTCGGAATAGTTTTATTGTACTAGTTCGTTCCGGAACTACCCAACTCTAATTTTTCGACAATTTCGCCCATTTTCGTCAATTTTTGCCACACCCGAACATTTTTAATATTTAAAAATAAAACAACAATGTATTATATATTTTTGTACTGAACATTTTATTCAGTAAATGCAAACGATTTTTCTCCTGATCAAATCAATCTACGAGAATTTCGAGTCACTTACATGCTAAATTAACACTCACAACATCATTGCTACACATGTATACACAAATATGAATACACATACATACATACAATTAACTCCTTTATATGGATACATGGCGGCTGATGATAATAAAAAAAGGCATAAATGCACCCACTTCAATACAGGATCGAAATGAATACACATATCCTTAGAAATATTTACAAAAAATACTAACAACAATAATAATGAGCAGAAAGAATCAAATTTACAAAAAATAAAAATTAAATATGAAGTCCTTCCCCTTTTTCCAGTGACAATCAATGTCTAAATTCCTTAAGGACATTAAGGACTCACATATTTGAATTTTCCTAATTAAGCGTAACAACTCATTTGCATGCCAACAAAAAAAGCAAGTTTTGAGAGAGCAAGAGAGAGAGAGAGCGAGTATCCGCCTGGCATATGCAAATGTTAAGCAAAGCTAACATAGAATTGAAACAAAAAATGCTAACTATGAGAGTGAGATTGAGAGAGAGAGCGTGAGTAATGAAACTAGAAACAAACAAAAAAAAATGACAAATAAGTTAATAACACTTAAAAATTAATAAACTTTAACGACGAGACAATTTTCCTGTCCCATCTTCGTAAGGAATCACATCAAAGTCCGGAATACGTTGTGCTTCGTCGTCGTCGTTTTGATTGAGAGGAGGTGAAACTGCTGCTGCTGCCGCGGCTGTATTTCCCTCTCAACATTGGTAACTAGAAATGCCTTTATATTGAATAGAAGGTGGGTATTTTGGGCTTTGGGTGGGGAAAGATGACTTAGTGATGATAACCACCGTAACTGTAACCAACAGCTGGAGCAGCATAGGCGACTTTAGCAATGGCAGGGGCGGCCACAGCTACCTTGGCAACAGCTGGAGCAGCTGCTACGGCCACGACAGGTTTAGCGGCAATAACAGCTCCGCCGGATTTTTCCACAACGGCATTGAAACCATTAATATGATCGGCGGTATAGGTTACCTATAAAAACACACACACACATTAAAATGGGTCCATTCCTCGGGGTGTTGGTTGTGCATCACATTAACCTACCTTACGAATGGAACCATCAGCTTCAGTCAGGGAATAGCTACCCTGTACAACACCATTTACTAATGATTCATGGGCCGATTTCGAATCTCCGGTAGAATGATCTGAAACTCCATAGGAGAAGCTATATTGTGGATTGGGATCATATGGCTCGGGTTCTACGGCTTTAACAATAGCCGGTGCGGCGGCAACTGCAACCTTTGCAGGTGCTGCAACAATAGCTGGGGCGGCTGCTACAGCTACTTTAGCTGGCGCCGCATAGGTGACTGCTGGAGCGGCATATGAAACGGCTGGGGCGGCATATGAAACTGCGGGTGCGGCATAAGAAATCGCCGGTGCTGCGGCATATCCATATCCATGACCAATACCACCAGCCACAGGCACGGAAATGGCCATCGACAAGGATACACTGAGTACTAGAAGCACCTAAAAGCACGATCACAAAAAGGAATCCATTTTCATTGATGGGCAATAAGTTACATCACCGAATCCGATCCGAAATCCTTACCTTTTTGAACATGATCGATAAGTATTTGGTCTGTCTGTTGCAAGGAAGCCTATAAAGAAGCTTGTGAAGCTGAAGTGTCTCTACCTTTGCTGTTTGCTAGCAAATATCTAACTTTGGTTTGAGATGCATTCTGAAAGAAGTTTCCACTTTTATATACGAAGGAATGTCAATCTTGCCACATTGTGGCCATCTATTGGCTCAACTTGGACGACGACAACGACGAAGCTCACACAGACTAGCAAACGCAGCAGCATCAGTCTCAATCTCAGACATAGCTTCTGTCTACGGATGATGTATAGATTTGAAATGTGGTTCGAAGACTCTTTAAAGCTGTGCTTTTCATTTGTTATGGTGGTGAGTTGTGACCACCAACATCAGTACTCTTTGAAAGAACACCACCGAGCGAACGAGCGGCCATTCATTGTTTTTTTTTCTTTTTCTGTTTTTGTCTTTTCTTCGAATCCGAAAAGATTTGATAGATCTGGTTTTGTTGTGATCTTTTGTCCACCTTAAATGCGGATGATTTCTACATCGCTGCCGGTGATTGTGAGTGAGTGATTCGCGATTATTTTTGTTTGTCTCTTTGTTTTGTTTCGATTTTAGTTTTTCCTACTCGAACAGCCTTTTAGAGGCAAACTTTTCTTGTTGTTTAGATCACCAATTTAAAACCTAAAAAATGCCTAGCCAACAACCAAGCCCCTGCTAACAAGATACGCGCATGCGCGAACTGATTTATTTAGTTTTCCTCTTGTCAAAACGCACATTTTCAAACAAAGCAGGGCTGTACAACATTTGGGTTCGGGGGTTATTGAAGGTGATAAGAATAAAAACTGTCGTAATGTCATCGGTCAGTAAAAAAAGAATATATCGGGACTTGGTTCTACACACCAACTCATTTTCGGCTTTAGGCGCTACAGGAGGGACTGTAATTTGCAATTTCGGGTTCTTGCTGGAAAAATAAAATTGGTGAATTTGCGCACAAGACCGACACGCTTGGAAATCTGTTTTAAGCTCGGCTTATGGAACAACCGTTCTGTAATAAGCCAGCTATGTAAGTAAGTAAATTGTCCATTGGAAGTGCCATTTCAAGTTCCTAGTTGTTGAAAACCGCCATATTATGCTCCCACCTCTTTTCAGTATTTGTATGACCATGAGCGCATCCATCCAACAGGCTACAATATCGGGTTCTTGTGTCTAAAAACAAGTAAAAAAAGTGTTAGTGATGTCGCCGACAGGTATATAGCCTCGGCCTATGGTTTGCGGAGGTCTTCGGAATTACACACAAGGTTTAATTATTCGCTTCATAACAGGTATTTAATTTTATTTCAAAGGTTTCGAATTTAATGTCAAATTAAATTTACATGTTTATAAAATATTGACCCTCTGTGGGGGTGGTACCAAAAGGAGTGGACACGTAAGTCCCATATTCCGACGTGATCTGGGCTTGGTACTATTAATAGATTGTACAAAATTTGGTCCAAATCGGACATTCCATTCGCCTGATATTGGATTTATAAATATTGCATATTTTGACCATTTGTGGGGCAGGTACCAGAAGATGTGGACCAATACGTCCCATATTCGGACATGATTTGATCTTGGTAAAGACAACAGGTTAGTCCTATATTCGAATTGGTAAAGATAATATGTTGTTCAAAGTTAGATACAAATCGGACATTCCATTCGCCTGATATTGAATTTGTAAATATTGACATTTTTGATCATTTGACCAGGTACCAGAAGAAGTGGACCAAAAGGTTTGGTGAAGATAATAGGTTGTGTGTGCAAAGTTTGCTTAAAATCGAACAATCCCTTGACATGATATTATAAAATACATTTTTTGCATAATTTTGATCATTTTGTGGAGGAGATAATAGAAGAAGTGGACCGATATTCCCCATCTTCGAAAGGAATCGGTTGCTCCCTTCGAGGGTTATCGTTCCAGACGTCCAGACAAATAGACGAACGGACATTTATAAATCGACTCAAAATCGTCTAAAGTGGAAGTGGTCCAAAGAAAGATGGGGTCTAACACCAATATTTCGATGAAGCACATTTTTGGGTTTCCAATTGTTTATACCCTCAGTAGCCGTGTGACTGAGAGTATAAATATCAGCGAATATTTTATATTTAATATAGGTCCATGTTTTGACGTAACCCCCATATAAAGCTCCCGCCTCATTTCGGTATTTTGCTGATCCTAGGTATTTTTTGCAAATTCGAGCGCATTTCCATCCAACTGGCTCCGGTATCGGGTTCTTTTGTCTAAAAGAATCAGCGAAAAATGTTTAATATAGGTACATATAAAGCTTCCGCCTCATTTCGATATTTTAATGATATTTGCCAATTCGGGGTTTCAGAGGGTAAAAATCCAATCAAACTGAAAAGCTAATGCTACCTTTTCGAAATTCGAAGTGGTCGTAATTTGGCATTCAGATTCTTGGTAGGTAGACATTTGTGTCGTAGAAAATTTTCACTACCCTCTTTATAATAACCACGCCCTCATCCTATTTAAAATATTCTGATGATCGTATATGTATTTTACAAACGAACTGTCAGTAATTTGTCATTCCCGGTTCTTGTTGGCTGAAAAACTTTTCTGTGGGAGATGCTTGAAATATCCACCTATAAAACCCTTCCTGTAATTTTGTACTTCATTTTCTTAGAGAAAAAAAAAACAAAACATCCCGAGTCCATGTTATGGCACAGGTCCCACATAACAGTTCCCATCAATTTTATGTATGAGAACATTCTCCTCATGACACTTGCCAAGTTCGTTCGGTCCGAACTTTTTTCTCTAAGACATCCCTATTATTATTATTTTATTATGGCGTGCCTTATATTGTAACTCCCTTTCCGAATGTGACTGAAAGGCCAAAATAGTCTACTTTACCACCTTAATGAATGCTGGAGCTTTGATCTAAAAACACCAACACACGCACACACACACACATCGACAATACAAAATCGTAACTTTTAACTTCAATTCGATTTGGTTCAATTCTGATGCAATCAACACAACCTCTTGTCGTCGATGGACAACAAAACAAACATTTTGGATATGCCACCATAATAATGATTTCAAATGATTGACTGACTTGGTGGGCCTAATAGAACAGCAGCAGCAACATGGCTGTGATATATATTTTTATTTATGGGGGAAACACAGTATTCATTCAGACAAAGTGAATGAATATTCTTGTCATTTAATAATCTCCATGGATGTGGATTTCCATGACTTCAATTGTCGTCAGAATTTTTTTTTAAATTATAATTGTTTTGGTGTGGCGATTTTGTCGGTGTTACAATTTAAGAACTGATTTTTTGATTTTGGTAAGAAACAAGTTTGGTTTTAGTTTACAATTTACTGCACCAAATTAAAATTAAACGAATTCATTAAAACACCATTTGGTGATGGCAATTGCCGAAGACAAGATATTAGCTGACAGTAGTCGTCGTTGTCAACTTGAATGTGGTTGAATGCGGCTGCAAGCGGCGTCTGGTTTTTACAAATTGCAACTTCTTGTGGCAGGCCGACCGGCCATTTGTCGCCAAACGTCCATGTGAATGTTTGGTAATGTGCTATCCGTATGTATGACTTCATGTCTAAACGCCCAAATAATCACAGAAATATTGCAAAAAAATTGAAATTTGAATATGGCCTTGATCCTCAATATCTTTTGGTTGAATGTTCTTTCCGCGAAGCATTTCCAGTTAGCCGTGATGCAAATCATTTCAGCATATAATTATGATGGATAACTTCGATCACTTGTCTCGTGACATTCAAATGTTGTTCTTGTTTTCCATGCAAAAAGTCAAGATTTAAGCATGAAAATGAATGTGAGAAAAGTCATTTTGTATCTGCATTTTTTGTGGCAAACGAAAAAACGAAAACTTGATTTTATAATTCACAAAACGGATATATACTCAATTGCATTATTTTGAATATATGTTAATGTGTTTTATTATTCAATGACAATGAGACAAACTAAAATATGTACATGTTCGGAAAAATATGTATTTTTTCATTCTCCAAGAACACGTCATTGCAAATTTTAGTCAATTCGTTGGGCCGATCTTTTTATACTCTCCAACGTGAGATGTACGGGGCAATGCCCTAATAAATTGCTGCCAGGAGAAAATGAAAAAACCAATGTATAGGACTAGTACCTTTGCACATACCAAAAATGACGCATGATTATCTCCTCTGCCTTATGGCTAAATGTGCCTCGTCGAAATATTGGTTTTAGACCCAATGTTTCTTTGGACCAAATCCGTTTTAGACAATTTGTAGTCTGTTTAAAAATTTCGATCCGTCCGTCTATCTGCCTGTCTGGCCGGTAACTCCCGAATAACCGAATTCATCTAAACTTTGCACATCGTAAAATTTCTTCGAAACTTAGTTCAAGTTCGAATATGGGACAAAACGGTCCACTCCTTCTGGTACCTAACACACAAAATTGTCAAAATTGTGCTTTTAATGTACCAATTCTGACTGACTTATACACATTTTTTATTTAAAGGGACCTCCCCCCATTCTCGGGGTCAAAAATTTTTATGATTTAATTCGAATCTACTCTAATTCAAAAATGTCCTCACAAAATTTCAAGTGAAAATCTCAAGAACTCTTGAAGATATAGCCGATGTATTGTGTCAGCATCAAGTGACGGCTGAAGGGCTTCTCAAACTTTAAACGCGTTTTTCTCATTTGTGAATGGCGGGCACGATAACTCAAAAACTAATAACCCAATCGATTTCAAATTTTTACACGTTTCTCTGTGAGTGTACAGCTATCGTATGAACTAGGATAAAGCAATCGGTGAAGATCTTCCTTATTGTTTAAGTTGGTTTTTGGTCAAAAATCAGCGATTTTCCAAAAATATTTTTTAAAAGTTCGCCATTTTGTTAATTTTAGAGCGAAGTCAATAATCCTAGTTCATACGAGAGCTAGACATGTACTTGTACACCGTTGGAATTTTCGGATTCCGATGTTCCAGTGAGGAGTTATCATACCAGCCATAAAAATAAGGACTTTTCTTTAATTACAAAAAACAATAACAAAAATTAATTCTTCAAATATATATATGCAAAATTACAAACCTTAACAAGCACTGGTATTGATTTACCAGCCCTTTGAAAATCTTGAAAAATTAAAATCGAGAATGTTATACCCTTCACAACACTGTGATACATGGTATTATGTCTTTGTGCATATGTTTGTAACAGGCAAACGGAAACGAGATAGATCCATAGTTCCTTTTGAGAATATGCATAGAATCACTTTCTGAGTCGATTTATGCATGTCCGACCTCCCATCGGTTCGTCTGTTGATGTAAAATTGTAAACAAAGTACAGGTCGCATTTATAATCCGATTTGGATAAAATTTGGTACAGCTTATTTATTTGGCCGAAGGACGAACCCTATTGAAATTGGAGAAAATCGGTTTAGATTTGGATATAGTTCCCATATATATTATATATATATATATGTCCGATTTTATGTAAGTTCTGCACCAAACTCTCAATTTACACGAAATTTGGCATAGCGTACTGAATTGGGTCACATTTTTGTCAGATTGACGATTGTGCAGAACGTACAAAATTGAGTATAGAATGCCATAATAATTGACAAATTATTAATTGAAACCCCATTAAACATGAAGCCGGTCGAATATATGGGCTATGTCTGCATTTCTACAAAAAGCTATTATGTCATTCTATACTCAATTTTGTACGTTATGCAAAATTTCGAGTCGATCTGAGAAGAAGGAGGAGTTTAGGGCACCATTTAATTAAAATCGCACGAAAACATTAATGGAAAGTATATCTGAAGCGATTTCAACGTTTTGTCCATGTCGGCCATATATAGGAGCTATATGCAAATCTGAACCGATTTGAACGAAAATTGCCAGACTTTAGGTTATACTAACTTCAGTACGTTGTGCAAAATGTTGTGTTAATCGGTTTAACTTTGGGTCTTTGGTGCACAATTTACTTAAAATCGGACAAAACGATATATGACAGCTATATGATAAAATCCGAGGATGGGATTCAGTAGTCCACTCCTTCTGTTACCTCCCCCACAAAAGGGTGAACATTTTCAATATTTATAAATCCAATATCAGGCGAATGAAATGTTCAAATTGAACCAAACAATGCACACCTATTATTTTTACCAAGCCTAGAAGAAGTCCGAAGATAGGGCCCTCCCCCTCCGGTACTTTCCCCCTAGAGGATCAACAGTTTAAATGTTTCTAAATCCAATTTTAGGCAAATAGAATGTTCGATTTGAACAAAACATTGCACAACCTATTATACTTACAAAACCTAAATCAAGCTAAATCAAGCCCTATTGGTCTAATCCTACTGGTACCTTCCCCCCAAATGGTCAAAATTGAGCAAAAAAATTAATTTTACAATATCATGCGAATGGACTATCCGATTTGATCCAAACTTAATACAGCCTACTACCTTTACCAAGTTTTGACGAAGACGAAAATATTTACAAATACAATATGAGACGAATAGACTATCCGATTTACACCACTCCTTCTGGTACCTCCCCAACAAAGATCAACATTTTAAATATTTACAAATACAATATCGACTTCAGCCAAACCTTGAACAACCTCTTATACAAGGTGAGATAAAAAACTAAAACAAACTAAGAGTTTAAAGTTTGAGAAGCCCCCCCTGCCGTCACTTGATGCTATCACAATAAATCGGCTATATCTTCAATAGTTGATGAGATTTTCACCTAAAATTATATAGGGACATTATTGAATTAGTGTAGATTCGAATTAAATCAAAATACAAAATAAAATTTTTTGAAACCGAGAATGAGGCGGTCCCCTTAAATGCTGGAGTGCTCTAACGATCACACTATGACACTTGAACGCTTGTAAACAATATAATGAGCTGTCACTGGAATAATTTTTACAGCTGTCGGACGAATGGCTTAGAAATGACAGCAGTCTGAAATTGGTTGCAGATTTTACATTTCACCCTGTATATACAAAACCTTGATCAAGTCCGAAGATGAGACGCATTGGTCCACTCCTTCATGCACCTCTCCCGCAAATGGTCCAAATTTTCAATAAATACAATATTAGGCGATTACAAAACCTATATCAAGTCCTCCCCCAGAAAGGTTTAATAGTTTATAAACTGGTAACATTCATTAAATTGAAGCAAATTGAATAACCGGTTTAATCAACATTAAATCGTAACCCCCTAAAACCTGTGTGTAATTCCGCAAACCATAGGCTGAGGGTATATATATATATGTCGGCAACACCGACTGATACATTTTTACTTTTTACAATATTATATCGAAAAGCGAATTTTACATGTCAATATTCCCTCGAAGGAACATACTCATGTCTTTCTGCAACCTATGATAAATTTAATTTCATTCGGGCAGATTTAGAGTCATCTGCGTACCATGGGACAAATTTATGGAAAACAATATAGCAAAATTTATATACGCTAATCAGACAAACATTAGGAGTTTGGTGCACCATTTAGGTAAAATCGGAAGCTATATCGAAATCTGAACCGATTTTTTCGAAACTTTCCACACATCATTATAGGCTCAATTCAGTACGCTATGCCAAACTTCGTAAAACTCAAAGGATATAAGGGACTTTGGTGCACCATTTACATAAAATCGGACGAAAATATATAAAGGAGCTATATCGAAAACTGAACCGATTTTTCCTAAACTTACCACACATCATTCCAGACTCAATTCAGTACGCTATGCCAAATTTCGTACAAATTGACGGATATACAGGTAGGGTTAAATTTTTTATTGTTTAGTATAGCGTACAATACATTCTCATAATGAAATTATTTCAAAGAAAACTGAATTATTACAAAGAAAAATAAAAATTAAAACATTGAGCAGTTGTAATAACCAAACAACAAATTTATTTTATTTTATTTGATGTTGTTTGAAGAAAAATATAAAAAAAAACGGACAAGAGCTTTGTAATCAAAGTGAAGGGGTTCAATTTATGTGATTTTCCCCCACAGCCAAACAAACTCCGCCACCATCATTGGCCAATGCAGCAATAAACTGCTCCAAACAAAAATTATCAATAATGAAAACTGCCTTAAGCGATACAAACGTTTTTTTTTCTTGTTTTTCTCCAAAACGCCAAGAAACGGGCGTTTTCCCTTTGAAGCCTTGGTAAAACGCACAGAGAATAGATCACAAAAATCTACATCGATGTATGCTGCCTGCCACAATGGTTTTTTATGGTCTCGATAGATCGTGCGACATCGATAATATCAATATGTTCGTCCGTCTCTTCTCAGTATACCGAGATACAGTTATTTATGTATGTAGCCGTTCATAGTAATGTGTAATAAATATATAAAACAATTTTGCAATGTGGGCTTGCTTGCTTACATTTCATAAAAGGAAAATGCGTTCAAGTTTTTTGCCAAACCAACTTATTTTCGAGTTGTCCAAAAAAAACAATATAGCCATATTCACTATTAAAGCGTGGAAAATGTACGAGGTACGATTTTCAAAAATGTTCTTGAAACAAAAAATCAAATTTATCGAAATCAAATCGATCGTGATTTATTCAAACAGATACAACTACAAAAAGGGCTCGAACCATAGTGGAAAAGAGAAATAGCGGCTTGCATTCCTTCCTGATTAAGGCAATCGAAACCCCATGAGAATAACACCAAATAGACATAGAAGGACCTAGCGCCACCCAGAGAAAAAAATTGCAACACTAAAAAAGCAAGGACCCCAACCACTGCACTAAACTCAAGAGGGTGTTGTTACTAGGCAACCATAGATGGTAGCCCTGGCCGGAATAAAATACAATGTAATCATGAAATCACAAAAGAACTGGTCATGTACGCATCAAAACATTGTATATTTGTATTATACCAAAACAGTAATTTCTAACATGTATTATAAGAAGCGGATTCGAACCCTCAACATAAACACATGAGAATAGCACCAAATAGAAATTAAAGTATATAGCGCCACCCAGTGAAAAAATTGCAACCCTAAATAAGCAAGGACCCCAACCACTGCACCAAACCCAGGCAGACGTTGTTACTATGAAACTATAGATGGCAGCCCCATTATCAAAATTATGAAATCATTATTTAAACTAACACAGGGGCTTAAAGAGTAAGATGACGATGCTTTATTGAAGCGGAATAACAAGATACCATCTTCAAAAGGGTTGGGAAGAAATAATGGGCTGGTCGTATAAACATCACAAATTGTATATTTGTATTATCCTAAAACAGTAATTTTCTACATGTCTAAAGATTTCACAGAATTTTCTCAGACCCTTTTCCAAACTTTACAACTACCACGTCGTATATCAGTCGACAACTATTCAATGAGGAATTTGTCTTTGATATTTGAACGTTCATCCGAAACTGTGACAAAATCCAACTGAACAACAAATGACCAACAACGAATATTTTGTCGAAATACCAACTGTTCAATAATGAAACATGGCGATTGAAAAAAAACAACAACAGTTACGATAAAAACACGCAATAGAACTACACGCCTTAATTTGTAAACTCTTGCAGGCAGCAATGCATGTAGCCCCGGACACCATACGTTTCGATTTTCGTAATTTGGTCATAATTTTCGTTCGTTTGTCTTAACAGATTTCCGCTACAGATACAGTTTTAGTTTTCAATCGTTTTGCTCAAATCCAACGCCTTCGTCATTGTTGCTGTTTGCCAGTTAGGCCATATGACAACAGATATGTAGTTGTTGGTTGCATTAAGGCACATAAGCTTGTGCGTATCGCTGCTGCTGCGTACCACCAAAAAGCTTTTCATTGTTTTCAAGAGGTTTCGTTTTTTGTTTAGAATCGGTGGTCTGGTCCTTTTAGCCAACTCGGTGTTTAATACTTTTAATTCAACAACTTGTGATTGCGACTCAAATTGCAATGCCCGACTCACTGACTAGCTGGATAGATACAAATATGGAGATAACGTGAACCATCGACCGACGACGACAACAAAGTTTTCGAATTTATTTCAATAATTCGATTCATTACTAAAGGCATTAATTGGATGGCGTTTTAAAAATAGTTAGTGAGAAGTTGCACACACACACACACACCACCACCACTGGAACAAAGTAATCTTTGAAAACCAATTTGAATTTGGCAAATATTTTAAATATTTTTCATTTTTTGTTCGTTAAAAAAATCACACACACACACAAGTCACACTTTATAGCAGTCTCTGCTGTTGCTGATGTGTGTGACATTATTCCCGGTGTAATTTATGTACTTGTCAGACAGTTAACTGGCTGCTATGTTGTTGTGGCCAACAAGACTATCCATGTTTGGTGGCAAGGGACGTGTGTGAGGTTTTATGTAACGTGGCCAATGGATGGCAAGGTCATTACGTGTTTTGGCACAGTTATTGAAAATATTTAGATTTTTAATTGTATTCGTATTAATATTTGCATAGCCATTTATGAAACTTGCTAACAAAAAAAAAAAAAAAACAGATAAGCAAAAACCGTTGATAAAAGTGAAATAAAAGTGAATAGGTACTGAGGTTTCATATGGAATATTTGTTAATATTTATACCTTCCCCCCATTAGATGCAGGGAGCTTTGCTTTACAGGAATTCAGAAATTTTGCACAATAATCATTTTATGCATGTAGGTGTGTGACAAGTTGTGAAACTTCGTGCTATAAATGCACAGAATGGAGTCAGGATTGCAAATAGTGATCCGGATGGATGAACCAACGGGAATGGGGATGAAAAGTGTCCTACTATTAGTATTGAGTGATGAGGTTACCAATATGTTTTATGGATAAATCTGAAACTGTGAAATTTTGATTTTAAGGCCACAGTGAGATTGTATGATAATGTTGAGTCTAAACCAGTAAGGAAAGTAGTAAAGTCGGACGGGGTCGACTATATGATACCCTTCACCACTATGGGTATATTAAACAGGACTATTAACATGAAATTGGATGAAATAAAATATGTGATATTTATCTAAATGTGAATCTACCTAGGTCTATCCATAAAGTATGTAAATCGACTTCAAACAAATATTGGGCTATGTCTGTACTTCTAGAAAACGCAATTACGTAATTCTATGCTCAATTTTGTAAGTTGTGCAAAATTTGATGTCAATCTGACTACATGAGGAGTTTGATGCCCAATTTACTTGAAATCGGGCGAAAATATATATGGAAGCTCTACCCAAATATTAAGCGATTTCAAACAAACATGTCACAGGTTAGGTTATAGTAATTTCAGAACGTTTTGTTCTTATCAGCCTATTGGTTCCTTGGTGCGTCAATTACTTAAAATCAATCTATAATAAAAGGGAGCTTTATATAAATCTGGACCGATTTTCACGAAACAAGGCAGACATCACTCTAGGCTCAATTCAGTACGTTATGCCAAATTTCGTGCAAATCGAAGGATATATAGCGACTTTGGTGTTCCATTTACATGAAATCGGACGAAACTATATGGGAGCTATAGCTATAGCAATCTGGACCGATTTTCTCGAAACTTGGCAGACATCTCTCTAGGCTCATTTCAGTACGTTATGCTAAATTTCGTGCAAATCGAAGGATATATAGGGACTTTGGTGCACCATTTATATATGAAATCGGACGAAACTATATATGGGAGCTATATCTAAATCAGGACCGATTTTCACGAAACTTGGCAGACATCATTCTAGGCACTATTCAGTACGTTATATCAAATTTCGTGCAAATCGAAGGATATATAGGGACTTTGGTGCACCATTTACATGAAATCGGACGAAACTGTATATGGGAGCTATATCTAAATCTGGACCGATTTTCACGAAACTTGGCAGACATCATTCTAGACTCAATTCAGTACGTTATGCCAAAGATCGAAAGATATATATGGACCGTTTACATTAAATCGGTTAAATATATATATGGGAGCTATATCTAAATCTGAACCGATTTTTCCCAATTTCAATAGGGTTCGTCCTTGGGCCGAATAAGTGATCTATGCCAAATTTCATCCAATTCGGATCATAAATGCGACCTGTACTTTGTTTACAATTTAACATGCACAGACGGACGGACGGACGGACGGACATTTATAAATCGACTTAGAAAGTGATTCTATGCATATTCTCAAAAGGAATCATGTGCCTGTCTCATTTCCATTAGACTGTTACAAACATATGCACAAAGATATAATACCCTGTACCACAGTGTTGTGAAGGGTATAAAAATCGCTATTTATGTATGCCAAATACACAATAGATAAGTTGTCCTAAAAACAATAACTAAAATCAATGTTAAGTTCGGTCTGACCGAACTTTTTATACTAACCACCATGAGGATGACAATCAAAATATGTAAAACTTCTCAATATATATAAATAATTTCTTTACAAAGCCAAAATGCCAAATTATTGTCACTTCGATTGGACAATTTGCCGAAAAAAATTCCCGAATTGGGGTAGGATCCTTATATGGGCGCTATTTTAAAGCATGGTACAATATCGAAAAAAAAATCTGCAAATGTTTTTATCGCTCTTTCCGACTTTTAGCCGATCCTTGCTCAGAAAACCCTTGTACTTTTTGAAAAACTTTCGGATTCGTCTAAAATATTTACCATAAATACGTCTCATTATGCTAAATGAAATATAAATTATTATTATTTATTTATTATTATTATTTTTTTTTTTTCTAGAACCTATTTTCGATTAGTAAAATTGTTTAACGGATTTTCAGTTAATTAACCCGATTTTTGTACCGATTTTAATTAACCGATATGTAAGCTATTTAAAAGCCGAAAGGCTCGGAGTCCTTTAACAAAAAATTTGTTAACGGATTTTCATGATGATTTTATAATTTTGTGAACCAGACACATGCAAAATTTTTTGTCAAGTCCGGCATATCCAACAAAGTTTCAATATTTTGGAAATTTAATAAGAAGGCTCTTCTCATGTTGTAAAATATTATAAAACTCAAATATTATTTTCTAAGCATTCCGGAAACCTCTATGTTTGAATGTGAAATGAACAATGATAAAAGAAATCGAAATTTAATCTGACCAATTTTTTAAATACAAGTAACATCGCCCTAATTACGTGTATAATTGAATAAATACCTGAAGTTTTATTTTTATTATTATTATTTTTTTGTCAAAAAACTTTCGAAACACAAATCACGTTTTTCGAAAAATTAAGCAATGGCATTTTTAATATCAATTTCAAACAATGGCGTATTCAAGTGTGGGTGGAATGAATGGGGGAGATATCTCACCACAGACATTTCTATATACTTTTAATAAACTCGAGAATTTATAGACGCGTACGATAAAACATCTTCTAAACATGAAATGTTTAGAAACAGGAAGTTTCATAGGAAAAAAATAGATCAACAAAATTTTTAATGCATCAGACATCTGAAAACACAAGGAAGTATTGTCTACAATTTTTATTGGTTAATTATAGTCTTGGAATGAATAAATCTTCCGATTCTATGAGACAAATTATAAATCACAACAAAAGTGCTCAATTGAATATATTCACGTTTCAATGCAATGACCATCATTGAATTGCAGTGGTCAACATAACATGTTTCATATATCGTCCAATGTCGTTGTGCATTAGAAGATCGTTATTTATATTTCGAGTCGCATCTAATTGTATTAAAAAAACTGAATGTTATATTTTCTTCACAATAAAATTGATAATCCATTCGAAATACTTCGAAATGTTGGTCGAGGCCCAATTTAGTAACTTGTTCTTGATCAGAGTAAAATTATATGTCGATTCAGAGAATGTCCTTCTTTCCGTAGAATTCACACAAGATTTCGCAATACAGTCGAAATGGCCTATAAATCAAGATATCGCGATATATCAATATATAAGCGATAATAGTTTTAAGCGGCATTATATAAAGGGTAGAAAGTCATTAAAATTAGTTCGATAGTATTAAAGATTAAACTGTGTATTCTTACAACTCTCTCACGTGAACATTTTAATCTTCTTTTTGACAACCGAAGTGGCAGATGTTTGGCATTTTGAGTTGTTAAATATGACCACCTTTTTAATTTAAGGAAGCCCTCCCCCATTCTCGACTTCCAATTTTGATTTGATAAGAAGAATAATGGATAACATGTTTTCTTTTGTCTTGTTTTTTGTACTTAAAAAATACTTCTTTTCGATGCCATCAATGCCGATCACTGGAATATTCCAATTTCACGCAAAGCTATTAGAAACAGAAAATTTTTGGCTCTGGCATGAACTAGGATTATTGACTACGCTAAAAATGAGCAAAATGGGCGGACCTAGGAAAATTATTATTTACAACTAAAAAACCCAAATTGAAAACCAGTGAGCGGAGTAGTGTAGTCGGACGGGCCGACCACATGATACCCTACACAACTTCCACGAAAGTCTAACTTTCTGTGGCTTTATGTTCTGAGCTTGGGCAATGTTTCGCGATATTTGCACCCTCTTGACGGACTAGAGGTCAACAAATATTACTAATATTCAGTACAGCCTTTCTAATTACTTGTCCATTTTCTCTTTACCCTTTGTGTTGTTAAGTTCGGCTATCAATTGTGGCCTATAGATCGACTCCAATTTACACAAAAAATCAAGTCCACTTTATCCCAAAACTATTATCTGATCATCACCGACAAGTATAGGCGTTGTCCTTGACCATACCTGGATCCTCATGGAATATTTCAAAGCGATCAACTCTATATTTGTGGTAATGGGTAATGGGCTACTATATAATATATTAATACGTAATTACCTGTAAAAATGTATGTGTAACTCTCACATCCGGGTACATACGACAATATAATTGGTATAGATTTAAAGGTCAACCACTCATCTTCGATATGCTATCAACATTTTTGGTCAATGTCCTTCAGGAGTAAATATATACACTATAGAAGACAAATTTTGTCATTTTTCACACAAAAGTCAGGGTCCATTTGACCCGCTAAATATTGACCGATCATTATCAAAACAGGCATGCTTGTTCTTTGGCCCTACCGCCTTCTCCCTGTAAAAATTCGCGATGTTTGGGCCATAATTGCGGCCTCTGGAGCAACCAGAAAAACCCACAAAAAGTTAGTATTTGGTCCATTTCATCTCCTAAATATTAACCGATATTTACCAAAAACAATAGGGGTCTTCATTGGCCAGAACCCCATCCTACATGCAAAATTTCGTGAAGATTGGTCCATAACTGTGGCTGTATCGTATTTACAAATTATAATGGACAGACGGACGGACACACATGTCTATATCAACTCAGCTAGTCGAGATATAACGATCGGTATACCTAAAGGTGGGTCTAGGACCAATATTTCGCTGCGTTACAAACTCTTGGGGCTGTACAAAGCTATAATACCCTGACAACATAGTTGTGTAGCGTATAAATAGGGAAGATCTCCACCGATTGAATTTATCCTATGTAGGTCATAAAACACATTCTCAAAAATGTTCAAAAAATTTCAATTTAGGTATTTTAATAGATCTTATCATGGTGTGCAACACTGTAGGACAACACTTTTGGTGTGAAAAATTCCTATTGGGGATGAAAGAACTTTGTATGTATATAAAGGACAAATTCGCCATAGGTTACAGTTCGGAAATATGGCTAAGTTTTTTTGAAAATAGCTTATACTTGAAAAGATACCTTCATATCTTGATTTGTAGCTGTTGTATGTATTCAATAAAATCGAATGAGTAATTTTGTATACAACATTTCGTCCTTCTAACTGAATGTCGTGTGTGTCCTTTTCCCCTCTAATTTATTGAACCATACTTAAATTATTCCAAGATGAGATTTTTCGTCCTCTCAATATTCTACAAAAATGTTGCTAATAGGATTTTAGGTGGTACGTTTTAATGGTCTATTCTCAATTTTACCAATTTCTTAACACTGAAACCCTATACATATGTATGTACATACAGTTGCGGCCAAAATAATAGCAGTGCAGCCCATAATCAATATTTGGAAAACGAAAAAACATACCGTGATCGGACGATTCTATAATAGTTTTATATGGTGATACTGGATTCTGAAAAAATTTACGATCCCTAAAGCAATCAATGAAGGTGGAGCACTTTTGAAGGTTTAAACGTTTTTTCTTGTACTGCGAATGTGGACCAAGATATTGTATTCAAAATGCAATTTATGCCGCTCAATACTGCAACATATTTTAGTTCCATATGCAGAATATGAAATACATATAAAATGGAAATTTCAATAGGTCAATGATCCAAAACAAACCAGTCGATTAGCAAAATATTTCTCCAGGACAACAATGTTGATATTATGGAAGGGCCAGTGCAGCCACCGGTTCTAAATTCAATTGAAAATTGTGGTGCAATTTTAAAAATGAGACCGTCGTAGCTAAACCTATGAAAAATAATGAGCTATGGAGGATAATTTAAGAACATTGACTGAAAAATCCATGCGAAAGATAATTTAGTCAATTCAATGCAACGTCGATGTGCATCAGTGTTACGCGCCAAACCTTTGCAACAATATCCACGAAATAATGCATTTTATCTAGTTACATATGCTTAAGTTTTATATAAGGACCTTTTATGAATTTATGTTATATTTTCCTTGCATCTGCTATTATTTTGACTGACCTCATTTTAGGAATAAATCTGTTTTAACACAATATTTTCAAAATATAAGCTTTTTGTTATTATTACAAAAAGATTATATAATTATATAAATGTTTTTCTTCTGCTATTATTTTGAGCGCAGCTGTATGTATTTCAATTAATTCAGTACACATTCCTTATTATGAAGAACTGTCGGATTTCTACGAATTATTTACTAAAACCATATATAATTATGTCAATAAAAAATTCGAGAAAAAAAGGACCGGTTTTTGAAAGTTTGAACCGGATATTCATATAGTAAAACCGGTTTCAATGCCTTATCATTAGAAAGCTTGCAAGCAAACGTGCTAAATCTATTGAACCAGACTATTATAGGTTTTATACCGGTTCAAAAAATCAAGAAAATCCGTTATTTTTTCCACGAAATTTACGTGAATTTTTTTGAAGAATTACTGCCCAAAAATTTTCACGTGATCATTTTTTTTACAAATGAGATTATTTAACTCGAACCGTAACAAATGTGCAACGTCCCTATATCCGAAATATGCATAGTAGCCCTCGCATTCCATTGTATATCTCTCCTGAATGACAAAGATTTTGAAAACAAAAAACAAAACTCTCATATCGCTCTACCCGAAATATTAATAGCAATCCTCGCCTTCAACACAAATTGGAATTTCAACAAATGAAATGTTTCAAAAAATTACAGCAACAACATTAATATAAGAAAATCGATAAACAATACCACCAATCGTCAAACACTATTGACGCCTAACCGTCAATGGGTATTTATTTATTTTATATTCGATTTGTGACGAAGTGGTGTCGAAGACGATGAGTTCGGAATTGTAATTATTGGCAGGCGTCTTCACTTTCATTGGCAGTAGTGGTAAAAACAAAAACAACTAGAAGAACCAACCTTACTATGTATGTATATGTGTGTACAAAATAAGGCTAAAAATGCGGGGAGTGGTGGAGGGCAGCTTTAACTGCAAGTGAAGTGGCGTGGCGTTTTCTTGCTAATATGACCACATACGGCTTAGCAGTAGTCTTACCCGATTTACGTGCCAAGAATTTATGTTTGTCAAAAATTGAAATTTTTGTTGTTGTTAATTCGATGATGATATGTACGAACGATTTGCTTTACCTTCAAATGTTTGAAAATAAAATTGAAATTAATATTAAATAGCCGAAAAATACGTCTCTATGGTGGCTACCTTCGTTTAGAACAACAAAAACAAATGGTAATTTGGTGCAACCATGAACATGTCTTTTAACAAAAAAAAATCACAAATTTCGGTTGGTATGTTCATAGCCTGCCTCTTTTGCGTATGCGGGGGAGTGAGACACATGAACAACAGGTGAATAATTTTTGAGGGTCGCTCATAAAGAATTCGTCACTGGTATTGCTGCTCGTTCGTCTCTCATCCTCTGTTATGCATATGGAATTCCCTTCGTACCATCAGCGGTAGATTTCTGATCGGCGGCAATATAAATAGCCAAACCAATTTGGTAACGGTATGTCAGTTCAATTTTAAACAACCGACAGTGATAACAAACCCCCAAAAACTCCAAGCCTAACAATGAAATCCTTCGCTGTAAGTATTAAAAAATCGTTGGATTACCTTCTCAATGGTTGGACATTAATTTAATGGTGGTCAAATTATCCATTTAGGTTGCCGCTGTTGCCTCTACTTTGGCCATCTCTGCCAATGCCGGTTTGGCTCCCGTAGCTGCTCCCTACACCACATTCGGTGCTGTACCTTATGCCGCTCCTTATGCTGCTGGTCCCTACACTGCTGCTCCCTACTTCGCTGCCCCAGCTGCCTACTCAGCTCCCTTGGTAACCAAGACCTTCGCTGCTGCCCCAGCATTCGCTGCCCCCGCCGCTGTCTACAGCGCTGCCCCAGCTCCCTATGTTGCTGCTCCCATCGCTAAGACCTATGCTGCCGCTCCCTTGGTTGCCAAGACCTTCGCTGCCCCAGCTCCAGTTGTAGCTGCTGCCCCAGCTCCCGTTGTTGCTGCTGCCCCAGCCCCCGTTGTCGCCAAGGCTGTAGCTGCTCCTTTGGCTGCCCCCGTTGTTGCCAAGGCCGCCGTCGTTGAGCCCGAAATTGTCGATGCTCATCCCCAATACCAATTCGCCTACAATGTCCAAGACACCTTGACCGGTGACTCCAAGACCCAAGAAGAGACCCGCGATGGTGGTGTTGTCCGTGGCTCCTACTCCCTCATCGAACCCGATGGTTCCCGTCGTACCGTTAACTACTATGCCGATGACATCAACGGTTTCAACGCTGTTGTCCAAAAGGATGTGCCCGTTGCTGCTGCTGCCCCCGTTGTAGCTGCCCCAGCTCCCGTTGTTGCCAAGACCACCTTCGCCGCCCCCATTGTTGCCTAAACAGATTTGCCACTCCTTGCTTGACCAATAGTAGTGATCGAAGTGATGCATGCCATGGCACACACACATCATCAGACTCCACACCACCAGTACCCATTAGGAAATTAACGCACAAATTTTAGCCACAAATATTTTTATTTCGTTTTTGTTTTCGTTTTTATGTTCTCTTTTCGGTTATCATCCAATTATGCCATGTAGGGCTGCAGTAGCAGAAGAAAGAAAAAACAGTTAAGTGCTCCTGGGCATTGGATGTTAAACCGCCATTGCCATGGGCCAAAGATTGAGTGCACGAAGACAGTGTTAATTGCAGCGGTCGAACGGCTTTTCATTTGTAAATACTATTCCAGTTGAATCATTGTCGTGTCGTTGTAAAATTACTTTCATCACCTATTATGACCAAGACATTGATAAATGACAAAAAAAATTATTAAACAAATTGTTAAATAAATCTTTATTACTACCAAAAAAAAAATCTGAAAATTATGTTTTACTTTCAACCAACATCCCTATTGGGGATCAAAGTCCTTGGTAAGTATATGAAAACCCCCAGAAGAAAATCGCCATATGACAAAGTTCTCGAAAACTTCCTGTCGACCCTATCCTCATTTGTAGCTATTATATGTATTTTTGGAGATTACATTTCTGCAGTAAAATCGAATGAGGAATTTGTAGAACATTTCGTCCTTCTAACTCGTTTCCTAGACTATCCTTTTCGTCCTTAGTATATTGAACCGGACTCCAATTATAACAAGATGCTTTTTTTATTCTCGCAATATTCTACAAAAATGTTGCTTATAAGATTTTAGGTGGAGTCTCAAAGACGATATATCGATATATTAACGTTTTAATGGTCTAATCTCAATTTTACCCGTTTATTGTCACAAAAACCCTATATGTATTTCAATTAATTCAGTATACATTCCTTATTAAATAATGAAATGTCGTATTCGTCCGATTTTTTTTCTAAAATACATATATAGATAGAACCGGGTTTCAAAAATGTTGAACCGGATATTCAGATAATAAAACCGGTTTCAATACCTTATATGCATATCATTAGAAAGCTAGTAAATAAAACGTGCTAAATTTATTGAACCGGGCAATTATCGGTTTTATTACCTGAATATCCGGTTCACAAATTTAGAAAACCGGTTCCATTTTCCTCGAAATTTATTTATTTGTTTGGCATAACTATATAGTTTTTAAGGAAGTAATCCGAACAAATTCGACATGTCTACATAATACGGAATATATATTGAATTTATTGAAATAGGATTTTAGTGACAAGAAACGTTTTTGGAATATAACATTTAAAAGTAAAATATGTACCGTTACTATTGATGCCTTTGTTTTAGCTAAAACGAGGGTTAAAATGACACTTGCTAACTATTTCCCTTTATATGATTTTAAATACAAAATTTTAGATTTTTATTCCGACAAACATTTTTTTTGACACTGAAAGGGTTAAAACGTTAAAATACCAATTTCTCATCTTCGAGGACCCCAAAAATCTTAATAAGAATATTGCGAGGATGAAAACCCGCATCCTGTGGTAATTGGAGTCCGGTTTAATAGATCAATTACCAAAAGGACCCAAGGAATCGACTTTGGAGGACTGAATGTTCTACAAAAAAGTTCATCTATCCCATATAATAGGTAATCATCATATCTCCGAACTTTGACCTATGGCGATTTTTTCCTTCTGGGGTTTTCATATACTCGCCATCACTATATTTTTCATATAGGAACTTTCCACCCCCAAAACCTTGTCGCACAATGTAAATTACAGCACGTCCGATTGGTATCCTTATAAGAAGAATATTCTAAAATGTGGACCTAACTATAAACTAAAAATTTATGAAATTTTTTCCAAAATGTGGATCGAACTGTAATCTTTAAATAAAAATTTAATTTATTTTTTGTTTGTTTCGTATTTCAGATCCAACATGGAAGAATACTGGACTCTCTCGAATCATGAAAATCTGGCGCGAATGCGTTTAAAACTGGAACCGCAATTGTATCCGAATAAACATGAAAATGCCTCAAAGTTACGTGACAATGCTACAAATCATTACGATACCAAGTGAGTACAAAAATAAAATAGTCTCTTTAACTACAAAAAAAAAAAAAATATATTATCCCATTCAATTACAGAGAGATCCCGGAATTTGATTCGACAATTAAAAATGTTGTTGTTCGTGATTTTCTATCGAACGATGAAAATTCTCAATTAGAGGAAGATTTACTGCTGACAATTGAACAGCAATCGCAGCAGGACAATACAACAGAGAAATTGGTAATATCACAGGAATGTGAACTAATAACCCTGATGACTAAAGTCAAGGGTCGCATTGAAGTTAATCAGACAATGTTCACATTTATCGATCTAAGTCCACCGGCTGAAGATGGTTCGAAACATGATTTCAAGTAAGTTGGGCTAATACTAGTTAGAAATTATACATTTTGGTGCGATTTTAAGCTTCTGACTGAATAATTAATTATTTTTTATTTTATTTTTTTAGATTTTCCATTAATAAGATACGTGAAGTGCATTTAAGAAAATATAATTTAAGAAGAAGTGCATTGGAAATATTTTTGGTGGATCAAACAAGTTACTTTTTGAATTTCACCACAAAGGTAAGTTTTAAAATGTTGAACTAAATCTAGATAGTTCAAAACATAATAATAATACAAGGTAGGACATCTTAAGGTAATAACAAAAATTCAACAAAAATGCCTTCTTCTGTCAAATATAATAATAATATACGCAACAAGTTGTTGTGTTTATTTCACATTTTTTCAACACATAACTAAAAATGCGAAAAATCAATATGAGGTTTTATCCCAAAATCCAGTAGGAATACCATGAAATGTTTGTTTCTCACATAACAAAGTAATTTCTTCATTTTCATTCGAATATATTTCAATTTAATTTGAATTTATTTGGCATGGTATTCAGAACAATACACATTCACAATATATGTATTTTTATTTAATAGAACAATCCACCTTGAGAAAAAAATGTAATCAGTTGGTAGTAAAATATTTTACTAGAACTATTTTATTGCGTATTGAGAAGTAGGATCCAATTCTAGGTCCATGTCAATTTTAAATGAAACCCTTTCTTTACATCATTTCCATTCAATCGTAGTTTTCTCTTTAAAATATTTTATTTTACAGTTTCCGTAGAACTAGAATTTAGTCCTTGACTTTATCTTGTCCATTTTTGTTTTCTACTAAATATAATTTTTATTTATTTGATTTTAATATATATATATTTTTTTTTTCTTTTCTTTTGCAGACTCGCAATAAAATATTTTCGAAAATTCTAAGCCTACAACCACCTAATATTTTGTATGGTTCCGGCCGATCTCCGGCCGAATTATTAAAACAATCCGGTTTAACTCAGCGTTGGGTAAATCGTGAAATATCGAATTTTGAATATCTTATGTATTTGAATACAATAGCAGGTAATTTTGCAAATTATATGCCAAAATGGAATTTACTGTCATTGATGTTGATGTGTTTTTTGTTTTACTTTCAGGTCGTTCATATAACGATCTAAGTCAATATCCAGTCTTCCCATGGATTTTAGCTGATTATACAAGTGATATATTAGATTTAACAGATCCAAAATCATTTAGAGACTTGTCAAAGCCAATTGGTGTGGTAAGTATTAAAAAAAATAATAATAATATATTTAAAATAAACTGGCCTGCTTTTAACTCCAAGTTCAAAAAGGAGGTCACATTAATAGAATTCATCCTAATAAAATAGATTAAAGTATGTGGAGTTTATATGATAGTTGTAGAGTTGCAATATATAACAATTGCCATATATTCGGAAAAAATATAAATTGGGACGCTACACCATTCTTATTTGAATTGAATACGTAATAAAGTTTCAGTCGGGATTAAAATTTGCTGGAATATGATACTTATTAGATGCAGTCTTATTGGAGATTTTGGTATATTCCTGAAACAATTTGTTGGCAATATTGTTAAATTTATAACGTAAATTTCTAAAAAAAAACTATTGAATTTAAATATATAGTTTGTTTTGAGACTAATACTGAAATTTGACGCAGAATATTCCAATCTTTGAAAATAAGCACGAAAAATTAAGTTTCATGTTACTTTCATACAATTTATTGTAAAAGGTACTATGAAATTTCTATAAAAAAATTGGTAATGTTTTTTGAAGGTTTTGTCCTAAATTGACGTCCATATATAGGGTATATATATTACGTTGGAGAAAAAGAAATATATTCTTTTTATATGAACTATAGGACTTTATTTAACATGCTTCGGGATGTCCGATTTGGGCCAAATTGCACCGTTTTGTTGTATGATTTCTTGCCATTTTAAAGGTAATTTTATAATGTCTCTCTCATAGAAGTTCTGCTCTCTATTTTCAAAAAACTCTAGTAGTCGATTTTCACAATTTTCCCTAGATACCAATTTTTTATCATTAAAGAAATTTTGCAATTCAAGAAAAATATAATAATCGCTTGGTGCCAAGTCCGGACTGTATAGCGGATGCATTAAAACTTCCCAACCAAGCTCCCGAAGTTTCTGGCGAGTCACTGTAGATGTGTGTGGCCTAGCGTTATGCTGGTGGAACACGACACCTCTCCTGTTGGCCAATTCTGGACGTTTCTGGTCAATTGTAAATGGTTTAAAACAGTTTTATGGCCCATTTTTTAACTCCTGGGCGATGTTACGACTGCTAACATGCCGGTCAACTCCGATTTATCGACATTTTTGACGGCCGACGTACCTGTGCGAGGTGCATTTTTAACATCAAAAATTCCTAAACGGAGTCTATGAAACCAAAATAAAACATAAACACCATTCACAATTTTAGCCGCTTGGATTGCATTTTCGCCTGTTCACTTCCATTTTAACACCCGGTAACTTACAACTAACAGGAACTTACAACTAACAAACAGGAAAAATTTTTTTTACTGCGAAATGTCACTCTTCCAACGAGTTTGATCGATACTTTACGAGAAATCTCCCTAATCTCCCGTTGTTTCCCACAACAAATTTCAAGGGTTTAGTTATAATCGTTCACCTAATCCCTAGAAATTATGGAGGCAGAAAACCTCTATATTTCCGTTTATTCTCATATATTACTATTTATAAAAAAAAAGTATTGATTTATTTATTTACCTAGATAAATCCCAAAAATGAAGCTGAAACACGTGCAAAATACGATTCATTCGAAGATCCATCTGGAGCTATACCGAAATTCCATTATGGTACACATTATTCAAATTCTGCTGGTGTGCTGCACTATCTCTTGCGAGTGGAACCCTTTACATCACTGCATATTGAATTGCAAAGTGGTCGATTTGATGTAGCCGATCGTCAATTTCATTCCATACCACAAACATGGAAACTTTTAATGGACAATCCAAATGATGTTAAGGAACTAATACCGGAGTTCTTTTATTTTCCTGAATTTTTGAAAAATATGAATAAGTAAGTAATCCTTATTAGGGTTTGGTTGCTTAATTAACATTTTATTTTTTTATTTTCCTCTAGATTTGATTTGGGCCATTTGCAAATCACCAAAGAAAAAGTGGATGATGTTATACTGCCACCCTGGGCCACAACACCTGAGGAATTCATTGCCATACATAGAAGAGCATTAGAATCGGAATATGTTAGTCAAAATTTACACCACTGGATTGATTTGATATTTGGGTTAGTACATTACACCATTTAGAATAATATAGAATACAATAAAACCCTGTTGTTTATTTCAGTTATAAACAAAAGGGCCCCAAGGCCGTTGAAGCCTTAAATGTTTTCTATTATTGTTCATATGAAGGTGCCGTAGATTTGGATAAAATTACCAATCCAGTCGAAAGAGAAGCTGTTGAAGGTAGTGATGCCCTTACGTTCTCCATTTTATTTTTTTATCGTAATTATTTTCACATCCACTATAGGCATGATAAATAATTTCGGTCAAGTGCCTTCCCAACTGATGCGTGAACCTCATCCACGACGCCTGTCTCAGGAAGAAACTACACTTAAACTTTTGAGAGCTGAACTCAAACGTCCGGATATAACACAATTTCTGGACAAGGTTGTGCAATATTATTGTGAAATTTCCACGCCAAAAGATCCGATTGTCTACTTAAGTCCACCCAGGTCACCGCCACGTTCTTTTCTTCAATTAAGTCCCGATTCATTGATAAGCATATCGAAATCATGTATATTGGGTTGTAATTCATGGATGGCTTATGATAAAGATCGTGGTTTTCTATTGGAAATTGATGCAACAACAACAAATTTGAAGTGAGTAATATTTCTGTTTCCTTAGAAATAAATCGAAAAGGGAAATTCAGACCAAAATATTATATTCAGACTAAATCTTATTGTGGTTTTGTATATATTAATCTCATTTTTCTTTTGTAATACATTTAAGAAATCGTAAACGCATTTTTGGGCCACTGCATCCCTCACAAGCCTCACATTCCCAATTGTTTGCTGTTAGTACCGATGGTAAACTTTTGTATGCCGGAGGTATATGGGATAATTCATTGCGTGTCTATAGTGTACACAAAGGAAAAGTAGTTGCTTCTGTCACAAGACATTTGGGTATGTTATAAAATATTTATCTATTCGAAATTTGAAATACATATCTCATCTGATTTTAGATATAATCACCTGTTTGGCTTTGGATAATTGTGGTTCTTATTTGGTAACCGGGTCACGTGATTGCACCTGCATTATATGGAGCATACAAAATTCACATTCAAATTCCGGTCCATCAGCATCAAATATACCCGTACACGCGTTGACTAGTCAAACAAATTTACAGTCAATTATTCAACTTAATACACAAAATAGTTTCTCACCCAAACCGCTGACAACACTATATGGTCACGATGATTCCATATCAAGTGTGGCAATTTATACGGAATTGGATATGGTGGTTTCAGGATCATTGGTAAATTGAAACAAAAATATAAATTTTTACACAGCGCAGCACTAAAATCTTGAAACAATCGCCACCACCAAAATCGGCAAGCTTATGACGGTAGAAGAAAATCCCTAGCTCAGTTTTGATATAATAGCTAAGGTTTCTGTTTAATCATGTTTTTAAATTTTTTGACTTGAAGTGCATTTTCAAATAATACGTTCTGCTTTTGAATACTATATCACGTCAACTATTGAAAATATTGTATTTCTCTCTTCAGCAATGTTTTTCCTCATAATTAGATCTACAAATATTGTTTTGAGATCAAATAGAAAAAAACAACAACGTACTCAAAATAGCACTACTATAAAAAATGTTAAATTTTCGACATATTTTTCGATCGTGATTGGTTCAAGGTTTTCATGTTGAAAACTGTGATATTATGTTATTGGTTTGGATATCATAGTGATTGTTTTTTTAAATATATTACAGGATGGCACTGTTAATGTTTATACCATACAAGATGGACAATTTTTACGCACATTGAAACCAATTGGTTGTACTGAATTTTGTGTACAAATTTCATATGTAACAATATCCTATCATGGTAAGTGAATTTGTAAATGTGTATACTATATATATGGGCAAATTTGCCAATTTTTTTAAAATAGCTGAAGCGAAGGTCTGTCGTTGCAAACTTTTCACGATATTAACTTCCAAACGTTTTTGTGTGGAAGCTGTGTCTACTTTAATGTAAAAAAATGTGTAAAAACTGGTTAAGGCGAACCAGTTTTTTATGTTCCCTGTCGATATGTGATAGGGAAAAAATGTTTATTCTTCCCTTTTTTCTCCTCTGTTAATTTGGAAACAATTCAAATTTTACAAAGTTTTTCCTCTATTAGCCGGACAACTTTTGTCAAAACCACCGATATTGTGGGTTGAAGCATAACAAGGTTGAAGACATTGCAATGCGACTTTTGAAAACTTCCCTCCGCAAAACCCTCAGAGCTGCACACCCGGCTGTTGACCGCCGTGCTTTTCGGAAACCAGGGTTTAACGCTTCAGCTAAGTACACAATGGACATCTTTTGGTAGCCGCAGATACGCCTTGAAGCTAAAATGAGCAGTTGATTGAACATTTCTCTAGACCAGAGTTGAACAGAACTAAATTGAGAGTATGTATGTGAGAGCGTAACTGAGAGATAATCATCAAAAATGACTGCCGAAAAGAGACAAAAAGAGAATACGTATTTAGCAATCACCGCTATCGTAATATTTTGTGCATTAGTGCTCTAGACACAAACATCTACTCACAGTACGGATGGTAGCTTTAATTTATTGGATTTATCTCTTAAATGCCCTCCAATAGATGCAGAGCTCCGATTTGCTCGATTTTACTCGCGAGTGAAAAATACTCCCGAGCGGGAGTAAGTAAAGAGTACGAGTTTTTTAGGGAGTATACTCTCCACTCTTTTATTTTGTTTGGGAGTGCACGCGAGTACTCCTTGTTGAAGAAAAAGAGTGTGAGTGAAAACGTTCGAAATAGAGTAAGAGTTCACTCTAAGAGTGAAATCGAGTGGACAAATAAATTTGGTTGTTTGGTTATTTGTGTGTGTGTGTGTGTAGTACCAAAAATTTTTTTTGATGTTGATCTTTTGTGTGGTGTGGGGAGATAGATCATTACAAAAACCAGTAAGGAAAGTAGTAAAGTCGGACGGGGCCGACTATATGATACCCTTCACCACTATGGGTATATTAAACAGGACGATTAACATGAAATTGGATGAAATAAAATATGTGATTTTTATCTAAATGTGAATCTATGTAGATCTATCCATAAAGTATGTAAATCGACTTCAAACAAATATAAATACGTCATCGGTTGGGCTATGTCTGTACTTCTAGAAAACGCAACTACGTAAATCTATGCTCAATTTTGTACGTTGTGCAAACTTTGATGTCAATCTGACTAACATGAGGAGTTTGATGCCCACTTTACGGGCGAAAATATATATGGAAGCTCTATCCAAATATTAAGCGAATTCAAACAAACTTGTCACAGGTTAGGTTATACTAATTTCAGAACGTTTTGTTCCTATCAGCCTATTGGATCCTTGGTGCGTCAATTACTTATAATCAATCTATAATAAAAGGGAGCTATATCTAAATATGGACCGATTTTCAGTACGTTATGCCAAATTTCGTGCAAATCGTGCATCATTTACATGAAATCGGACGAAACTATATATGGGAGCTATATCTAAATCTGAACCGATTTTCTCGAAAATTGGCACACATTATTCTGAAACTAATTCAGTACGCTATGCCAAATTTCGTGCAAATCGAAACATATATAGGGACTTTGGTGCATCATTTACATGAAATCGGACGAAACTATATATGGGAGCTATATAGAAATCTGGACCGATTTTCTCGAAATTTGGCAGACATCTTTCAAGGCTCAATTCAGTACGTTATGCCAAATTTCGTGCAAATCGAAAGATATATAGGGACTTTGGTGCACCATTTACATGAAATCGGACGAAACTATATATGGGAGCTATATCTAAATCTTCACCGATTTTCTCGAAAGTTGGCAGACAACATTCTAGGCTCAATTCAGTACGTTATACCAAATTTCGTGCAAATCAAAAGATATATAGGGACTTTGGTGCACCATTTACATGAAATCGGACGAAACTATATATGGGAGCTATATCTAAATCTGGACCGATTTTCTCGAAAGTTGGCAGACAACATTCTAGGCTCAATTCAGTACGTTATACCAAATTTCGTGCAAATCAAAAGATATATAGGGACTTTGGGGCACCATTTACATGAAATTGGACAAAACTATATATGGGAGCTATATCTAAATCTGGACCGATTTCCTCGAAACTTGGCAGACATCATTCTAGACCTAAGTGCTTAGGCTGTACCAAATTTTGTGCAAATCGAAAGATATATAGGGACTTTGGTGCACCATTTACATGAAATCGGACGAAACTATATATGGGAGCTATATCTAAATCTGGACCGATTTTTACGAAACTTGGCAGACATCATTCTAGACCTAAATGATTAGGCTGTACAAAATTTCGTGCAAATCGAAAGATATATAGGGACCGTTTACATTAAATCGGTTAAATATATATATGGGAGCTATATCCAAATCTGAACCGATTTTTCCCAATTTCAATAGGGTTCGTCCTTGGGCCGAATATGTGACCTGTGCCAAATTTCATCCAATTCGGATCATAAATGCGACCTGTACTTTGTTTACAATTTAACATGGACAGACAGACGGACAGACGGACAGACGGACAGACGGACGGACGGACGGACGGACATGCATAAATCGACTTAGAAAGTGATTCTATGTATATTCTCAAAAGGAACCATGGGTCTATCTCGATTATTTTTGCCTGTTACAAACATATGCACAAAGACATAATACCCTGTACCACAGTGTGGTGAAGGGTATAAAAAAACAAAAAAGGACATTGATTATTTTGTTTATTGAAAATGTTTACACATGTGATGTACGAATAAAAATCTTATATGAAATGACTTACATAAAGAGAACGCAGAAAACGAGCTTGTTGATGCATGCTTTCCCAGCAGTACTGCAAACCAAACATCACAAAACAAACAATGCACACAAACAACATCAAGTAAAACAACGGTATCACAAAAAAAAAAATATATATATATAATAAAAGAGTACTCGGCAAGAGTGTAATCTGCTCGCTTTCGAGCGTATTTCACTCCCAATCGAAAACGAGCAAAGCACCTCCGCTCTTATTTGAGTGGCAAAGAAAAATAGAGTAAACCAGAGTTGAACAGAACTAAATTGAGAGTATGTATGTGAGAGCGTAACTGAGAGATAATCATCAAAAATGACTGCCGAAAAGAGACAAAAAGAGAATACGTATTTAGCAATCACCGCTATCGTAATATTTTGTGCATTAGTGGAGTAAACTCTATTTACTTTTTCTACTCGCAGGAGTACTCCCGCTCGAATTCGAGCGAGTTTCACTCTTAACTCGAATTCGAGCGAGCATTTCGGAGCTCTGAATAGATGACACACCTTGCACATCATTTTCACAATCAAAAAATAGTTCCACTGAGCTTATATCAATTAAAATTAGTTTTTCTGAAATATTCTACTCAATTTTTTGTTTACAATATTTCTGTTGAAGAAGTGTCAAAACAGTATTATCGACGGCAACTGAGAAAAGTTGATATTCATAATGTTAAGTTTTATTTCAGTGGCGTTGCTAATTGAAATCGCAACTGGAGTTTGTCTTGATTTAGATTAGGCGAGTTTACTTGCGGCAAGTCTTTGTTTGTAGGGGAGAGGGGCAAGGGGAATATAAATCAAAAAAAATTGCTCGTACCGACAATTTTCTGGCAATTCGTTTTGTGTATTTCGTATTTGCTGACATTTTATATATATTTAAATGTGAAAAAACAACAAATAGAAAAATATTTTGGAAACCGAATTGCCTTGTATAAACGCATGAAGCAAGTTCAAAAGAGAAAGAGAAAGTATATGAAAAGTGTTTTTGGTTTGTATTTGATATTCGATACCTTAAATAAATTCACCATTTTGTTTAGAAAAAATATATAATAATAATGTGGTGTCATAATAAAATCTCAAAAACATCATATGCGCTCAAACGAATGTCCTCTACTGTATATGAACTTCTGTTATCATCCACACAGATTGTCAATATTTTATAAAGTCATATATCTCATAAAATGCTAATTGAATCCCCGTTCTAATCACACATAAATAAGGTAGAAATAACAACATCAGAACATTTACGATCGATTTACCATAATATTGCTATAAATTATGTGTTGGTGCCTTAAAGTATGCTATAAATATGTGTTTACAAATGAACATTTTATACCATGACATAAAAATGTTTTATGTTGAGTAAAGCATGATAGTTCTTTTCTAGGGGCACTAAATATGAAAAAATTATCTATTTCAATTTCATTTATTTCAACAAATTGGAACCTAGCCGTAAGGCCATGAACGCTTTCAGAAACCACATCAGCTATTACTTATATGTTAAATATAAATAAAATTGGTAAAATTACGAATTATGACATTCGTGTTCATTGCAACTACTATCATAAAAGAAGAAAAACATCACAACTATGATATTTCGTCCAAAAAGCGCGATATTTTTTTATAAGAGCTTTGAGTATTGGACAAACACCAGCATATAGGGTATATGCCGGATATAATAGAAAAATTAATGTGAATTAATAAGATATTTTATATAGGCCCATACGTAGATAATATTACATATTTTGATTTAAATATATGGGCAATATTGCCAATTTTTTAATATTCCATTATCAAAAAATCAGCTTTTTTGTTTTTGTGGCACATCAATGATTTTTGGTATACATATAGAGAAAAATGTTCTGACTCCGAAACCGTTCGCGATCAAATTTTTGGTTGATGCGCGCAAAAGTTATCAAGGTTTTAATTTTGGGCATAAGAAAAAAATCTTAAAATTACGCCGTTTATTATATTGACCAAAAACGTTGATATATATCTTCCTCCGTAAAATAAGAATATGAATATATTATAATAATCACGATAAAGTTGCACATATTCGCGAAATATGAGAAAAATAAAAAAGTATTGCAGATTACAAGAATATTTTCATTATATTAATGACATACACACACCTAAAAATTAATTTAAAAATATCTACATAATCTAAACACCATGATGAATTAAATGATATCAAAATCACACAAGTCCGTGTAGCGGTTTTTAAATTACAGCGACAACAAAACAAGATATTGAGGAAAAATAGTTGTTTTTGGTTCGAAAAAATAATGTCATCATATTTATTTTTTTAATTGTATACAAGAAATTTCAGAAAAAAATGTTGGGGTTATTCTGCTATTTTACCCGAATTTCGCCGAAAAATTGACATATATAATAATAATCACTTTTTGTGTATAAGTATACGCCTTGTGGATTATATCAAGACCCTTCCGATAAATCTTAGAATTCTATAAATAGGAATAAATCTTAAAATCAAATAATATTATGAAATATATATTTTAAATTGTGTGTAAATCGCGTAATTCTCCAAATCATTTGATGCGCATGCGGTTTCCAGGAAGTACTGAAGTTTATCTTCCAATCCATATATATTTTGCGAAATTTCATTTGACGGTTAAGATGTGCCGCACGTTACATTGAAGTACCCAAAAAATCGTAAAACGCGAATAATTTCCGAAAACTCCATATGCCATTAACGCGCATCCGATTTCGGTGTGCACCCTAAACAAATACATCGATCTATACCGATATCAATGTGGTCCATTAAGAACCATGGATGTGGCAGCTCACACTATTTTTGAGATAAATTGCGTCTAAATCGCGTAATTCTCAAAATCATTTGATGCGCATGCGGTTTCCAGGAAGTACTGAAGTTTACCTTCCAATCCATGTATATTTTGCAAAATTTCATTTGACGGCTAAGATGTGCCGCACGTTACATCGGAGTACCCAAAAAATCGTAAAACGCGAATAATTTCCGAAAACTCCATATGCCATTAACGCGCATCCGATTTCGGTGTGCACCATAAAAAATACATCGATCTATACCGATTTCAATGTGGTTCATTAAGAACCATGGATGTGCCAGCAAAATCTATTTTTGAGATAAAGTGCGTACATCTCTCTTTCGGTTGAAGTTTTTAATGTTCTCTTTTCGAAAAAGATCAAAATCCGTATGAGGTCATTTATTGAAGCGGAAATGATACACAGAAAACGCAAATAAATCCGCGATATTTTCAAAAACATTTTTTGCCAAATTTCGTGTTTTTGGAAGGCCAGTTCCCGCCGTTCTAGTAGATGGATTTTCACGAAGAAGATTTTATATCATCCGAAACGTAAAAAACCTTATTGATCGCGGGTACCCATATCATTCAGTTGACAGATCTAAAAATTTCGCCCGAAAAATAGGTTTTTTAGAAATTTGATCGCACAAAATTCGCACCTTCGGATGAATATTACTCTGAAGCTGTGCATACTACATACACAAAATAGATATCAAATTACGCAGATTCGCGACTACAGTAATCTTATAATCGATTTTTAGAAATTCCTGTTTGCGTATTAAAGCTAGAAGTAAAATTAAAAAAACACTCAAAATTGAGCTTCAAAATGTCAGCATCATTTAAAGGTAGATGCAGTGAAAATTTTGAAAAATGATACATAAGGGGCGTAGTCCCCATTTTGTTGGCTTCTAGTTTTATTTTGACACGAAGACCGTGCAATGAGTGGCTTAGTCACAAATCGATAGAGAACATAAAAAAACTGGTTCGCCTCAACGTGTTTTTACACATTTTTTTACATTAAAGTAGACACAGCTTCCACCAAAATAAAGTTTGGAGGTCAATATCATGAACAGTTTGCAACGACAGATTAATTAATCCAAAACTATTCACTTTTTTTCATATACTTAAGTAGTTCCCGAGTTATAAAGGGGTGAACCTCCGCTTCAGCTATGTTAAAAAATTGGCAATATTGCCCATATATATATATATATATCTGTTCTAGAAAATGCATACATTTCTATTTCTGCATTATAAATTTAAAAAGTGCTACTAGATTTTGTGTGCGCAACCGACACATCCTAGCTCTCTGTTCCAGAACTTAACAAATATATTTTAACTTGACTCATTATAAGATATTATATACTTTTAGCGGCATTTTTTTATCAAATTTAAAACTGAATTCTTTCACATATATATGATTATATAAAATCGATAAGTTTATTTACTTTTATTTCATTTAATCTAATTGATTAAATAGTTATATTCTTATCTCTTTTGACGTCATTCCAATGAACAATTTGCATAATGAGGCGTTTCGTTTTGTTTCGTTTCTTACGTGCAATGACTTGATGCATTCTTTGGTGCAATTTAATGTGGCACAGTGTGATAATGTAGTCGAACCCATATAACCATTATATTGCAGCTGTTAATTTTATTGATAATTTTTTGGTTTAAAATTTAATTATTTTATTGCCATCATCAAGCTATGATAGCTAGCTAACTACGCAGTTTACGTTGCTATTTTTTTTTTTTTTTTCATTGATTTCTGACAGAATTGATAAGAGCTGAACATTTATGATTTCTCAATGTGCCAAGCAATCATCGATTTATGATTTCTTAATGCTAAATAGAATATTCTTGCTGTGAATTATCAATAAAGAAAAAATTAAACATGAACCTTACACAGGGCATACTGATGATCGCGTGATGATTTTCAATCGTCAAATTATAACCAGACATGGGTGGTTTTTTATTGCTTTATAATGAACAAATAAAATCAAAGAGAATTTCAAATAAAAGACGAACCAAATAATGAATCAAATTCCATTGTATATACATTTGTGTGTGTGTTGAGGTCGGTCTTTTGCCTTATCTTTGTCAAACAATGATCGATCGGCGGGTGGGTACAAAAATTTATGAATGACTACTAGTTTTACATGACATATTTTGTCATTCTGTTAGCTAGCATTGGATTTTCTAACTCTTAACGTTGCTTATCGCTGGTGGTGTCATAAAAAAGTCTCGTGTTTCTGATAGAGAACGTCACGATTTTAACCAATGTCCGATATACATTATTTTGATAATGATGATATCTTAATGCCACCATTCAATCATTTTTTTGTTATTAAATACTTTAATTTTGATTTGATTCCGATCTACTATATTACTTTGCCTTATCATACAGGTGTTCACACTTTAGACGCGATTTTGTTCTTAATTTTTAAAAGAGTTTTTTTTTTATTTTTTCCACTTAGTCTGCGAACACTTTTTGCGTATTCGACAAATTGCGTCCTAATTTTGTGTGATTATAAGCACAACGACATAAATTAAGAAATTTTTAAATTTCGAAGCAAAAAATCGTGTTAAATTTTTAGTTCTAGAAATTGTTTTATTGTTTTTTTTTCCAAAAAGTAGTGCTGACTATATTTTATATTATGCGACGCCATTTTAACTGAGGCGGTGTTCTATTTAACACATATATAATTAGTCCATTCATACCTCTTCTTTTCCATTGCTTGTAGTATAAAGATAATATATGTGTGTGTATATGAAACATATAAATTTTCGCAGTAAAGATTTTGGATCGCTGCTGAAATACACGGCGGTAGATCCCTGTAGGAAATAATCAAAACAAATTTAACCCATTTTTTCATTATTTTAGATAGATTATCATTTATATATTCCTCTACTGTATATATAATTTTAAGTTCCTAAATTTAGTTCATATGTGTATAGAATAATTTACACAAAAAAAAAAATTATAGCGATTTATAAATGAATTACAGGGCTATATATGAATGGTTATTGATCTATGTATGATTTTTATTTATTGACCGTAGAGGCTAAAGAAATTTAGCATCCGACATATATTTGAAATTGATATTTCACACATATGCTTTTTTCATAGGCCAACCCCCCTCAGTATACGTTTTATAAATGATGTTGAATTGAACACCCACGTCGTCAACTGCCAACGTGCAGAGTATATCGAATGTGGATCATCGTTTGTCTAGACACAAAAAAAAGATGAACGTTCGAATTTGATGACGCCTCAAAATTTACCATTTTGTGAAACGTATTTTTTCATATATGTATTTTTTAGTCACAAAATTTCTTTGAAATACTGAATATACCTACATATTTATTTTAATTTGTCTCTACGCAAAATTTAGTCATTTTTTATTTTCACTTTACTTTGTTGCAGACAGTCATAAAATAATATTTAAACTAATTCATTGTGAAATAGTGGCTATTTTTAATAATCTCAAATATTTGACAATGATTAATGAGTCATCAAGAATTCAGATTCAAGATTCGAAACAGGAAATGTTAAATTTTTAGTTTTCATTCTATTTCGAAGAAAAATTATAAAAGTGAAAGGCTTTCAGTTTTTTATTTATTTATTATTTTTTTTTTTTTGCATCTTTTTGATTTTTGCCTCTGACCAAAATGTCTTATTTTAGACTTTTCGAAAGTAGTTATGAAGAAAATCAAAAGTCGACTTTATGATTTCGTCATAAATCAAAAGTCAACTTCGATGTTTTGACTTTTCGAAATAAAAAGTCGATTAATCCATTAGTCGAAAGTCGATTTACTTATCCCTAGGTCTTCGAAGATGAGCATTGTCCAACGGTTCTTCATAATGTGCAATTTACTCGATATTTATTAGAGATCGCAGATGTAAGGTTCGGGTGAAAAGTGGAAAAGAATGATGAAAACATACGAATCTCGATTTCTCGTCTTTGGGGAATTACAGTGGAGCAACAGACATTACAACTTAAATTACAATATGGCAACACGAATCTTCGAAAATTCGAATCCGAATATCGCATTTTCTATTCATTCAGAATATGGCGAGAATGTGAAAGAGAAAAATTTTTCATAAGCGAGATATCTCCCTTGCGAACAAGGCTGGATATGTTTTGCAAAAATATAGTCCATTCGATTTAACTTAAAACGTATGATAAAATATCCTACAATAGCCTCAAACAAAGATATAAAACCTTTACTTCATGAACATTAAGTTTACCGCCAAAAAAAATAATTTCACTTTTGACTAAAGGTTTACACTGGTGGCCAAAACTAAAGCAACTGAAATTGGAAACATAATAAATGAACTGTATTTATTTATTTATGCTTTTTTTTGGAAAAAAGTTATAGTGAAAGTTTTTTTTTTCAGAAATAAATATGTAATTTACTCATAAACAATAAAAAACAAAAAAAATAGAAAAGCAAAATTTATTTTGAAATGAAAACTATTCTATGGAATAGTTTTTATTTCCATTTCCAAGAAAACTTGGACAAAACTAAAGCAACTTTTGGATAGACCATTGTTTATAAAACCCTGATTTTTGACTCCCGCATCCAATCTTTGACATGTTTTGGTATATGTTCGGAGGTTATTGTCAAGCTGAAACATCCCAGCAAGCTATATTTTTTCTTCAGCGTTTTCCAACACATTTGTATAAACAATCCGATCCATCATAAATCTCGTAAATATATCAAACTCAATAAAAATAAAAACAGTCCAATACCTCCTACATATGTGCCCTTGAAACACTGTGTCTTGAGCATTAAATTTTTAAACTTTGTGACTATTATTTTTTTTATGTCATGTCTTTAATGTTTAACTTTAATTCATACGAGAGCATAATATTTCTCCACTGAATCGGATTCCAATTTCTATGACCTTTTGCGAAAGTCTTTATACACCTTTTTCAAATGTTATTGAAAACATTTAAATTGCAATTCGAGAATTTCATTTGTAATTCGAAAACTCAATTTGCAATTCATAACATTTCAATTGTAATTCGAGTATGTAATTTGTAATTCACATCATTTCATTTGTAATTTTAAACTTTTCGTATGAAATTCCAAAAATTACATTTGAAATTTAAAAAATTTCATTCATAGTTCGAATATTTCAATTTGAATTTCGTCGAGTTTAATTTGAAATTCAAAGAAATCCATTAGAAATTCAAAGAATCTAATTTGAAATTCATAACATTTCACTTGTAATTCGTAAAATTTCAGTTGTAATTCATAACAATTCATTTCAAATTCATACATATTCCTTTTGTGTTACAATAATATTTTTCGTATTTAAAATTAAATGTTATGAAAAACAAATGGAATTTTATGTATTTCAAATCAAATGTTAAGAATTTCAAATGGAATTATTTAAATTTCAAATGGAATTTTATTAATTTCAAGTAGAATTTTATGAATTTCAAACGCAAATAATTGGAAATTAAAATGGAAGTTTATGAATTTCAAATGGAATTCTATGAATTTCGAAAGGTATTCTAGGAATTACAAATGAAATTCTCGAATTACAGCTGATAAGTTGTGAATTGCAAATGGAATTCTCGAATTGCAAATTATATGTTGTGAATTACAAATGGAATTCTCGAATTACATTTGATATGTTTTGAATAAAATGTGAAAAAGGTGTAGTTTCCGGGCATGTAGGCCTGCTACCATAGCTCGTCCGCGCTCTGTTCTACACCTTTTTCAGAAGTTAATCAAAACATTTCAATTACGAGAATTTCATATGTAATTCGAAAACTCAATTTGCAATTCAAACCATTTCATTTGTAATTCGAGAATGTAATTTGTAATTCATAACATTTTATTTGTAATTTTAAACTTTTCATATGTAATTCAAAATAGTCCATTTGAAATTTAAAGAATTTCATTTGTAATTCGTATATTTCATATATATTTCAAATTCGTATAGTTGTGATTTGAAATTCAAAGAGTTTAATTTGAAATTCATAATATTTCACTTGTAATTCATAAAATTTCAGTTGTAGTTCGTAACAATTCATTTCAAGTTCCTACATATTCCTTGTGTGTTACCAATAATATTTTTTGAATTTTAAGTTAAATGTCATGAATAACAAATGATATGTTATGTATTTCAAATGCAATTCTTTAAATTTTAAATGGAAATTTATTAATTTCAAATGGATTTTTATGAATTTGAAATGCAATCCCTTGAATTTCAAATGGAAGTATATAAATTTAAAATGGAATTCTATGAATTTTGAAAATGTTTGTAATTCGAGAATTGTATTTGTAATTGATAGAATACAAATGTAATTCTCGAATTACAACTGATTTGTTATGAAATGCAAATGAAATTCTCGAATTGTAAATTATATGTTGTAAATTACAAATGGAATTCTCGAATTACATTTGATATGTTATGAATAACATGTGAAAAATGTGTAGAGGTTATATCCAACGAAACCCGTCTCACAAATTCCGTTGAACTCTTAAATGATTACTTTTTACTGCTATGACAATTTATGGATCAGTACGAACTGATGTTCTTTTGCAGTCTGCCTCCGTGCTGAACTGTCTCTACTGATATAGTGGCATAAAATCAACAAATAATTCTAGAAATTACTGATTTATTCATGGAATATTTCTTCGAAATCATATTCTGTGATTATTTTCACAATCACTGGTAATTAGCTGTTTTATCGAAGTACTATATTTGTTTCTTGCAATTTTTATTTTTTTTGACAGTAAATCAAAATTGAAAAACATACACATGCTATTGTAAAAGCCCCATTTAAAAATGATCTATCAAAGCAATTATACAACTAAGGCAACTCTACACTCCGAATAGCTCATGTATTCGGACTGTAGAGTTGCCTTAGTTTTGTCCAAGCCTTAGACACCATTTTCTTGACCATAACTTATTAATTACTACATAAAGTGATTTAAAACTGAAAAAGCCAACGATATCTTTATTTTTGAAAAAGTTAAGCGGCATTTATTACCCCTTGCAATTTTAGTTGCTTTAGTTTTGGCCACCAGTTTAGAGAGCACTGTTCGATTGACACAAATTTTTTGTGGCATTCGTTGTTTCTAACAATCGTTTAAATTTTGAAGTCATATTAGGAGGACAGTATCTTGAGCGGATTTGTTCGAATTAATTAAATAAGTAATTTATTTGAAACGAATATGATGGATTAAGAAGAAATAAAAATCAAATCAAATTAGACTTTGAAACACTAACAAATAAAAACAAAAACATACAAATTTGCCACCAACAAATATTTTGTTGATAATAAATAATCTTGAGTGGAAATTTCACAAATTACGTTAATAACTTTATATTGAGATAATAAATATTTGTTAACTAATTTTTCTGTGTGATAAAAATCCAACTCGTGCTATTGCAATAATAATTTTTATAAGACGGCAATAAATTAATATTGCAAATTTGAATTTAAACAACAATGGAGAATTTACACACACAAAACAATGTTTGAATGGACAATAATTTCCCATAGCGCCGTTCTATAAAGATAATATATATGAATTGCATTGCACATTTTATTGTTTAGGCATTCATTATTTTCATTGCACATATTTGATTTAATATAAATAATTCAAATAAAGTGATGGGTTTACGTCTTCAATAATTTCAATTTAAGTATTAAATAAATAAAACGGTATTAAACTCCACCCTGCGAATAGCTTTTTTTGGAAAATACAAATTAATTGTTTTTTATTACACTTTTTTTTTGTTTCTAGGTCATATTGCATTTAGTGCATTGGATGATGCCTCACATTCTGTTCATGTTTATAGCATTAATGGCACTAGCTTAGGTTCCAAATATGTTTCCGGTAGAGTTACAGGCTTGGCGACCGCCTCGGATTATCTCGTTGTAGCTGATGATGCTGGAGATATAACATTGAGTCGTTTGCATGGGTAAGTGCATGGATGCAATAACAACAAAAGTTTTGATTTTTTTTATTAAAAATCAGTAGGTTTATTATTTATTAAAATAATATATCTGAATTTATTATAAAATAATATTGCTTTTATAAAACAATAAACTAGGTTTACCCTTGGCTATTTTACAATAGCAAATTAGAGAAAAAAAACATGTTTAGCTTAAACGGTGATAAAGAGCGGTTGCTTTTCTCATAACCTGAAGATGACTGCCGAAGAGAGTCGAAATATTGGAAAATATAAATAAACAAAAACGGAAACCAGTAAGCCGACTATTGATACCCTTCACCACTTTGGGTATATTCAATCCTAACAGACGTAGCATTTTTGTAGGACCATCAACATGAAATTAAACATTCTGAAAGCTATACTACATTTGGCCAGATATAGAGTTTCTTCTTACATGGGACAAAATTATGTAAATAAATTTACATTCAACAGAAGAAGTCAATTGTGAAAAGTCAGCGTGCTTTTAAAACATTAAAAAATGTGAGAAGTGCGCCTTCTAAGAACACCATTAAGCGTTTATACGAAAAATTTTCGACTGGTAAGGCTCTTTCTAATCCGAAGAGGCCATATAAAAGTCGACCAAGGCGATCGGCCGACAATATCGCTGCCGTATGAGCCAGTGTTGAGAGGTCCCCAAGAACATCCCAAAAACGCCGTTCTCAGCAGTTGGGCATGGCTCGGTCCACTTTACAGCGATTATTCGAATTGCATTTGTTCCCGTACAAAATTCATTTGACGCAAAGAATGTTGCCTGCGGACAAGCCTCGTCGATTGGATTGGGCTCAAAGAGTCATCGAAATGACCGAAGATGACGAGCAATCTTGGAACAAAATTATCATGTCCGATGAAGCCCATTTCACATTGAATGGGACCGTAAATAAGCAAAATTGCCGTTTTTACGCCACTGAAAATCCTCAGGAGATTCAAGAAGTGCCTCTTCATGACGAAAAAGTCACAATTTGGTGCGGCGTTAGTGCGAAAATGGTCATTGGGCCGTTTTTCTTCCAAAATGAAAATGGCCATGCTGTTACCATCAATCAGGAGCGTTATCGCAACATGATAACCAATTTTGTGATGTCAATTATTCGTCGAAAGCGTATGAGGCAGTTCTGGTTTCAACAAGACGGCGCTCCACCGCACACAAGTCGCATAACAATCGATTTTCTGAAGAATTTGTTTCCGGGCCGTTTGATGTCGAAAAGTGGTGATTTGGACTGGCCACCGCGTTCGCCCGATTTGACGCCGCCTGACTTCTTCTTGTGGGGATATTTGAAGTCAACGGTTTACGTTAACAAGCCAAGGACCGTAGAAGAGCTCAAGGACAACATTCGTGAAGAAATATCCGCTATTCCGGCCGAAATGTTGGCAAAAACGATGGAAAATGCAGCAAAAAGGGCACAATAGGTCATCAACGCCAGAGGCGGCCATTTGAGAGATATCATATTCAAAAATTGATGTAAAAAAATCTACTTGGAACAAATTAAATGATTAACATTGCCAACCGCCAAATTTTTATTTTTTTCTTTGATAAAAAAAAACATGGGCCCGTCGAATATGGGCAACCCTGTATATGTAAATCTGAACCGATTTTCACGAAATTTAACACACATCGTTCTAGACTTAATTAAGTACGCTTTGCAAAATTTCGTGCAAATCGGAGGATATATGGGGACTTTGGTGCACTATTTAGCTAAAATCGGACGAAAATATATATGGGAGCTATATCTAAATCTGAACCGATTTTTCACAATTTCAATAGGGTTCGTCCTTGGGCCAAATAAATGAGCTATGCCAAATTTCAAAAATGCGATCTGTACTTTGTTTACAATTTAACATGGACAGAAAGACGGACGGACGGATATGCATAAATCGACTTAAAAAGTGATTCTATGCATATTCTCAAAAGGAACCATGTGTCTATCTCGTTTCCTTTTGCCTGTTACAAAAACATGCACAAAGACATAATACCCTGTACCACAGAGTGGTGAAGGATATAAAAACCATAACCATGACATAGAGCTAGAGAAACAAAAATCCACAAGAATTAACATGTCACAGGTCAACAATAACAACAACAAAAAGAAACAAATATACACAGAAAAGTCGGCGGATATTCAGTCAAGGACCACCAAAAAATCTAGTATTTATTAAAAAATATGAAGGCCAGACTTGAATTCACCAACGTTTATCTCCACTGGACTGTCCAAAAATAGGGGAATGCTCTGTATTCTGACGAATCTGAGTTCGATTTGAAGGATTAGATGGCATAAAGCGTAATCGCAGTCCAAAATGTACAACGGTTGAATCCAATTCATAAAATTAAGTGTCGTTTCATGTAGCGTGGTATATTAAAAGATCTGATTCTGCCTTAAGTTGAGGACGAGATGTCAAAACATACGCTAAAATTGTCAAAGTCAAAACATACGCTAATCTTCAACAATTCGATTGAAGTTCTGCCTTGGCCCCCATTCCTTGATTTTCATTCAATCCAGAACTTGTTGGAGATCATAAAATCAAAAATCAGTCGAGAAAATTTTTAAAACCAAAGAAGGATTATTTGAAGTTGGAACAATAGCCTGAAATAATTAATACTTTAATATCCTATATGGCTGAAGGATGTACGAGTATCCTACACAATAAGGGACTCCAATTATCGATGTCATCCAAACTTTGTAATTCGTAATATTTTGTTCAAACATTAAATCAAGTTCGAAGATGGCGTATATCGGTGCACTCCTTCTTGTACCTCCCCCACAAAATGGTCAAATATTTTCAGAAATTTAATTTTTTTAATATCATTGCGAACGGACTATCTGATTTGAACCAAATTTGGCACAATTTAATATTTTAACCATGCCTAATGCCATAATGTTGGGTCTTATATATCCATTCTTTCTAGTACCTCCCTTACAAAGAGTCAATATTTTGAAAACTTTGAAATTTCATAAAAAACGAACATAATATCCAATTTCATCAAATATTTACACAACGTAATATGATTTTCTTACATAGGCCAATTTTGAAGATGACACCCGTCGCTCCACTCCATCCTTTGCCTCCACCACAAAGTGTCCACATTTTTTAATCCAATAAAAAGTTAGTTAAATGTCTTAAAGCCTTAAAAATTAATGATGCTATCAAAAATGTACCTCTTCGAAAATGATCGGACCAAATCCGATTTAAAGAACTTGAAGAAGATTTATAAATAAAACACTTCTCTGAAATGCTTTTTACTAAGGGTCCTTCCTAATTTTTTTTATTTTTTTAATTTCTAATATTGATTCATTTCATTTGAAAAATTTGCATATGAGCGTCGACTCATCTAAGCTTTATGCGGTTGTAGCAGAATGTTCATAACATCACATTGCCATAGAAACAAATGGATTAGAACAAAGGGCACTCAACTGTAGTTTGTTGTCAACTGATTATGGCAAACATTTCACTTTTGTCTTAAACAACTTATCAAAATTATTTGAATTGTGATTTAAGTGTGTGTTTTTGTTGTCTTTAAAGTGCAACCATGATTTCTTATCAGGCATCAAAGCGTATGCCGCCCTAATTACGTTTACTTCTTATCTCTCTTTTATTCTCTAGTACAAATTATATATTTCTCGAACGATAATCAGTGCATTTTCATGTTCATTTAAATCTAATTAATTGTCTTTTTCTTTTCTTGTTTAATTTCAGACTGAAGCCGGTATTCGATATACCATTGCACGTACCCATACAAACGGTGGTGGTGACGCCAGGCAACACCCACATTTTGGCCCCCTTGCGTGATGGTCGTTTGGCCGTAGTGGCAGTCCATTTGCCATTGAACAGTGCCAAAAAACATCTGGTGCTGAATGTCTAAGTTCTCAATGAATGAATGAATGAAAGTTTGTAGAATATATGATGGATGCTGGACAATATTTGGACACATTTGTCACACACACACACACACTTCAAACCTCTCTCTATGTCTGTACATCTGACATTTGTGTACATCGATCTAATTCTGTATTTAAATAGTCTTAACTATAATTAGAATGAAAGCAATCTATCAACGTATCTGTCATAACTTAAATAACACTCTACTCTATATCCACATATAATGTTCGTTCTGTCACTACATATTAAGATTTTGTTTAGTTTTTCTTTCTTTTTTTATTTTTTTTTTATCATTAGAAATGTGAAAATTATTCACTTAAAACACTGTTATTTTCCACAAGTATTTTTAAACATGTAATTTTAGTATTTCAAGGCGTGAAAATTTTCCATTCAAGCACTGACATATTCCATATGGAATTTCAAGTCCTCGTATTTTTTCCAAGAGCGTTTATTTTTACAATCAATATTTTTATGCAAAAAAAGATTTATTAACTGACTGTTGCTCTAAAATTAGATGTTAACAAATTCGAGTGTTTTTCTAACAGATTACTTATTTTTTATTTCAAAATGCACGAACAATTTCCATCACCTTCATTACCGTATCTGCAACAATTTTCTATTTTTTGCCTTTTCGAAGTTTTTATCTTCTCCCGAATTTAAAATAAAAAGTAAAACTAAAAAAATCATAAAATGGTAACCAGAAATACTTAATTCTGATTGCACATTTCGTTGGGTTACAAACTTTATACCCTTACAAAAAAGGTGTGTAGGGTATAAAAATCCGGGTTCAAAAATACTTTTTAAAAAAAACAAAGCTTATAGATGCCCCCTAAAATATATTTCCTTAAAACATAAAATTCTTAAAAATTCCGCTCTCCTGCAAACAACAAATCTTGACAAAAAATTATTTTCTGTTCGTTTTGAAAATTTTCTTTCTCAGAGTGATTTTCAATTGTTTCTCTTTTACTATAAGTTGGAATGGATATTTATCATTCCATTTGCAACACCTAAATACATTCACCGTCGAGAGATCCAATAGCCATGTCCGATTGTCTGTCTGTTGAAATCACGGTAAAGCTCTCAATATTTTAAAATGGACGATAATGACTTCCCATTATTTTCAAAATGACTAATGACTTTAATGAGGCAAAAATGTGCATCATCAAAATATTGGTTTTAGACCCCAAGTTTCTTTGGACCAAATCCGTTTCAGACAATTTGGAGTCGAGTCGATTTGAACTGCCCACGATAACTCTCGAAGGGAGTAACCGATTTCATCCAAACTTTGTACATCGGAATATTTCTTCCAAACAAAAAAATTGTTAATAGCATGCGAACAGACTATCCGATTTAAACCAAGCATTGCACAAACTAATCATTTTACCAAGCCGTGATTAAGCCTGAAGATGGGACTCATTGGTCCACTCCCATAAAGGGTCTTCATTTTCAATATTTATAAAGCCAATATCAGGGGAATGGATTGTCCGATTTGAACCAAACTTTACACATTGTAATATTTTTACCTATTCTAGACCAAATCCGAAAATTGAACCCATCGTCCCACTCTTTTTGGTACCTCCCCCACAAAGTGTCAAAATTTTGAAAATACGATAATTCAATGTCAATCGTATTGAAGGTCCGATTTAATCCAAACTTTGCAAATCGTCATACTTTTACCAAACCTAGATCATGTCCAAATATGGGACCCAACGATCTACTCCTTCTGATATCTCCCCCACAAACATTCAAACATATGTATATTTCTATAGAGCAACCACTTGCTCTATAGTAGTAGAAATTCACTCGAAGTTGTTGGATAAAAATCTACAGAAACAGTCAGTATATAGTAATTATGGCACGGTGCTTTAAAACCACAAATTAGTATTTTTACATTTGAATGTAAAATGCAGAAAGACCCTTAGGAATTATTGAGGATATTCTTAAGTAGATTTTCTCAAGTCCGTCTGACTGGCTATGTAATTTTTGTAAGCTATGAATATTTAATATCTATTAGAGATTATATTTTATTGTACCAAAAAAACCAGTCCTTCTGCAAATAAAAATCGGTTCTGATTGAAATATGGTTTTTATACATAAAATTGTCCCATTCCACGTTAATTCCACATAAATTGCGTGTCAAGTTCGCTTTAAATCGGTTCAGAATCAAATAAACAGCCCATATTTCGATTTCACCAAAGACACACACCTGTCCGATTGAAACGAAATTATGCATAGAGTGTCAAATCGATTCTAGAATGATGATCACCATAAGAATTGTCGACCATAAAAGATAGAATCGAATAGAACGGATTTTATATTTTATGGTCGGCTTTTATTTTGTAATTTTTATGGTGGCCATCATTTTAAAATCGATTTAACACACTGCGCAAAAAAATTCCTGCCAATTCAGTTTCAAAAACTGTCTTTATTTCAGATCTTCCTTAGTGAGATTTCTGTGAACAAATTGACCTACAGGGTAGTACCCAGAAACGAGGAAAATTATCAAAACACTGTGCTAAATAATTACTTTTAAAATGTCCCTTTAAGCAACAAGAACAGCAACAACAACTATGACAGTATTTTAAATGCCTTTCTTAAACGTTCTTTCTAATCTAACTATATTTTCAAAATACAAAATATTAAAAAAGTATAACTGATATCAAATCCAACCCGTCCTTCGAATACAATAAAGTAGTTATTTATACAAATAGCAAGAAAATATATAAAGGCATGTTAGCCCCAGATGTAATTTTCAAAAAAATAAAAAAAAACAGTTCCCTTTCTCTATAAAGAAAGTTTATTCCAGTATATTTCACTTTTTGTTTGAAACTTTCCAATTTTATTAAATTAAAAAAAAAAAACATTCCTTGACGTTATTATATTCCCTATATTAAAAAAAATATTTATATTATTTTACTACACATAAAAATGCAATATTATTTTACATCCTCACAAGCATTTGTCAATTAATTTAACAACCCAATTATTTGAAACACATAATTATATAGCAATTGTACTATACTATATATATTTATTTTATTTTTACATTTTTCCAATACTTAATACATCTACACCTTGAGAGATATTTTAGAAAAACAAAATCGTAATTTGTAGAAAATATTAACAATGAAAAGTATATAAAAAATTATCCATAAACAATTTAAAAGTTTTTAAACGAATTAAAAAAATAATAATTGACGTTAATTGTGAAAAAGCCCCCCACAAAATACAATTGTATAGATTGTCTAAAGTTTATAATGAAAAAAAAAAATTAATACAAAATAATAAATAAAAACAATGTTGTTAAAATATAGATTAAAAAAAAATCATTTCATTTTATTTTTTACTGCGAGGTATCAAATAATAGTTGTTTGGTAAAGATTTGTTGCCATATTTAAAAATATATAGGGGAGAGGGGGCAACTTTGAACAGCGCTCATAAAATCTTGGTTTAATTTTTTCCGACCCGCTATCACCTTTTGTATATGGCAATCTTGTTCTTTTTCTGCGTAAACCACTTTGGCTTTACGCAGAAAAAGAACAAACATAACTAATGTAATTTCTTTCATATATATTTATTACAAAAAAAGTTATTATACATTTCCGTTAAATGCCACGGGTGGGGCACCTTTGAACATGCCCATTAAATTCGAGTCAAAAGCGGAGTTTTTAACTTTTGGCGACGATTTCTCAAAATTTCAAATGGCATAATAAGACTACGAATTTCGTATTTGTATTTTTCACCATATTAATTTTTGTTTTTATGTCATTTTATGTTTTAATAAATTTTGATCTGAATTTTTTAACTTTTGAAAATTTTTGTATATATTTTTTAATAAATAAATGCTTTTCTGATATGTTTGAATGAAATACATTTATAGTTTAACATAAGCACCGTTCAAAAATGTCAAGTCCTGTTCAAAGGTGCCCCCTGGGGGCAGTTTTGAACACTTTGATTTCCTCCCTTAAAACAGCAATAAAATATTTATATCAAGCTTTAAGTATGTCATATGTATATTCATTGTAAATGTTACATATGTACCTATTAGTTAAAATTTATAAGAAACCAAAAATTATAAAATAAAAAATTTATGAGGCTTGAAAGAAAAAAGTGTTCAAAGATACCCCCCTACATAAGGTTATTAGGTTTTTTTTCCAACTAAGTATATGAATGGTTTGTTGTGGGCTGTCCTAGGAAATGCGGCTGCCATCTATGGTTGCCTAGAAACAACGCTCTTTGAGTTTTGTGCATCGGTTGGGGACCTTGCTAATTTAGTATCACCATTTTCCTCCCGCAATTCCTATTTTTTGTTATACTCCCGTGTTGATGTCGAGATTGGTTAATAGCGGGCTTCGGACACCATTGGAACAAATTTGTCTTTGTAGGTTAAAAATATAATTACTTGATCGATAATTCAATTCCGTGCTACTTCTCTTGGGAACATAGGGCTTCAACAAAGCATCGCTATCTTAGTCTTTGTGTCAGTTTCAAATCATTGTTTTTTTTCCTGGTCTGCTGTGGGCTGTTCTAGATGATGGGGCAACCATCTGTCGTTGTCTAGAAACAACGCTTCTTTGAGTTTTGCATCGGTTGGGGTTCTTGATAATTTAGCATTGCCATTTTCCTCATGCAATTTTTATTTTTTGTTATCCTCCTGTGTTGATACCGAGGTTGTTTGTTAGAATCTCTTAGGTGATGCGTTGCCTGGAAACAATGCCACTTTGAGTTTTGCATCGGTTGGGGTCTTTGTTAATTTAGTGTTGCCATTTCCCTCCTGCAATTCCTATTTTTTATTATCCTCCTGGCTTGATGCTGAGGTTGATTATTAGAATCTCAGGGGGCTTCAGATAGGAACAATTTGGTCTTCCGAGTTATAGTAAGGTAAGAGACAAGCCCGATAGGTTTGGATGGGGCAGCAATGCTAAGCATCCGATCTTTAACCCTTTATGGTCCAATGTTGCCCATAGGCAACAAAATGTTCTAGAGCTTATATTTAATACGCGGCAAGTAAATATATATTTTTAGATTACATATGTTAAGAGCTGATTATGGACGACACATATCAAAAGAAAAAGTCTAGAAAAATAAAATTTTTGGTCAAGTTATACGCTTTTCAATACATAGATGAGTGCAAAAATATGTACAGTACCAAATTATGTTTACAGTCCAAAATATTGAAATCGCTTCGTATTCGAAATCTACGAATTGTACCCTCTAAATTGTTGTTGAGTCTTGTAAAAAAGAACCTAAAGAATAATTAAAATTATTTTTTTCGTCGATTTTGTTGATATTGGACTTTTATTTTTCGGAAAGAAGGTACTGTATCTCCCGAATGCAAGGATATAGCGATGTCAAATTTTGCTCATATCATATTTAGGATAGTTACATTAAATCTGTGCACAGAAAATAGTTCTATTGGTACGGGTAAAAATTCGGGTCACAAAGGGTTAATTAATACGTCTTCAAAATTTTGCAGACTGCAGTTGTTATTCTGCTAAAAGTTATTCTACCTCTCAACAACATCGCATAAAGAGGATGGAAATTCCCCTTGAAAAATTATAGGTATTCTGCCACTGAATTGTTCGTATCAGCAACGTACACAGGATTTCATTTCGGTGGGGTCCCGGTAGTACAAAATGAAAAAATTGGCTGTTGCAAACATAAATTTACTGTGAAAAAAAATCATTTCGCGTACGTCCCTGGTTCGTATAGTGTATCTCGCATCACGTGACTTGATAAGATTACTGTTGTTTGTTTAACTTCACGTGTGCAAAGGAATCACGCGAGATTTATTTTCATACTTCCAATCTCTAAGTAGTTTTTTATTAGAATATAAACAAACAATGAACTTGGCATATTTGAGGACAATAACAAGACGTGTTTGTTTTTTTTAGTTTTTAATAACAATGCTAAGTCACAAATATATGATGCGGTTATTATTTTGTTGTCAGTCAGCCCGTATCTTTTATAGAGAAAATATAGAACTATATATGGGCACTTCCGCAAATAGGTAAACCAAAGTCGAAGAATTTGTTTCTTTAAGTGTGCTTAAATACGTAAGTAAAGGCAAAAATACAAAGAAAGAATACAAATCCAGACATGTCGCGTGAGTGACCGAGAAAAATCCCTCGCAAATAAAGGATATGCCAAATTTTGAAAGTGCAATAATAATGTTTGGTATCTCTTATTCATGTAAAGAATAATAAAAGTTCAAAATATTCACACAATTCGCAGAGTACAAAATGAAAAAATTCGCTGTTGCAAACATAAATTTACTGTGAAAAAAATTCATTTCGGGGGGGGGGGGGGGGGGGGGGGGGGGCTTTCTCCCCCCCTGCGTACGTCCCTGGCTCCCATATATATTTTCGTCCAAAGTCCCTACATATCTTTCGATTTGCACGAAATTTGGCATAACGTACTGAATTGAGCGTAGAGTGATGTCCGCCATGTTTCGTGAAAATCGGTCCAGATTTAGATATAGCTCCCATATATATTTTCGTCCGATTTAATGTAAATGGTGCACCAAAGTCCTCATATATATTTCGATTTGAACGAAATTTGGCATAGCGTACTGAATCCAGCCTAGAGTGATGTCTGCCAAGTTTCGAGAAAATCGGTTTAGATTTAGATATAGCTCCCATATAATGTTTCGTCCGATTTCATGTAAATGGTTCACCAAAGTCCTCTTTCGATTTGCACGAAATGTGCATAACGTACTGAATTGAGCTTGATGTCTGCCAAGTTTCGTGAAAATCGGTTCATATTTGGATATAGCTTCCATATATATGTTCGCCTTATTTTAAGTATGACCTATTGATATTTGTTTGAAGTCGATTTACATACTTTTGTCCCATTGTAACAAACGAATGACATGTTTATGGATAGATCTGGGTAGATTCACATTTAGATAAATATCACATATTTTATTTCATCCAATTTCATGCTAATAGTCCTGTTTAATATACCCATAGTGGTGAAGGGTATTGGTCGGCCCCGTCCGACTTTACTACTTTCCTTACTGGTTGGTATTGGTACCTTCCTTCCTAAAAACTGTAATATATTTTTTGTTATTTCCCTACCCCTATTCTTTGAATTGCAATTTATTTTTCTATTTGAAATTCTGTAGGTTCAAAACAAATTCACGAAATATTTCAATATAATTGATCCATGTTTTGAAATAGTCTCCTATGGGAGACTATTACTCCTTCAGGTAAATCTTCCACTTTCTACAAAATTCATTAAGTGTGAAGTCGTCGGCTTTTTGAGTGTTCTATTATTTGTGTGGGGTATGGCACACAAATAATAGAACAAAAAGAATTCTCTCTAAAAAAATATTCAAATCGATTAAGTAACGATGTTCCAATATAAACTTAAACTTGAAAAGTCTAAAAGTCGAAGTCGACTTTTGATCTATGAGAAAATCGTAAAGTCGACTTTTCAAGTTCGACTTTCGATTTTCTTCATAAATACATCGTTTTTTTATCACAAAGCTCAAATTGCCCAAAAATTACACTTTCCGGAACTTTACTTTATCTTATCACAATAATTCATATAAAAAATCAAATTTTTAGTCGATTTTACAGAAGTCAGAAAAAGTTGAAAATCAATATGGTGACACATGAAAGAGTAAAAAGTCAAATTTACTGCGGCCAGCAAAAAAAAAATAACACAAATATCACTGAGGGAAATTATTACAAACTTGATATTCCAAAAACATTTCATATTCCAAAATATTTGTTATTTTACAAGAAAGTGTGAAAGTTTATCTTTTATATGACCCCAATTTTATTTAAATAACTACAGAAGGTCAAAATTTATTGGAAAATCAAATGCGATTTAAATTTTTCATAATCGATTTTTGGATCTTCCCATTCAACAGATGGCGCTGACGACAAGTGTTTGTCAGTGCTGGCTAATAATACCTCCATTGTAGAAACCCCAAAACCCTTTCAAAACCTAATTTCATATTCAATAACATTTAATTTTTTGAATTTATTTATTTCATATGACACCACTTTTGGATGAAATCCGGCCGGACAGATGCACGGACATTTGTAAATCCACTTCAAAATGGTCTGAAACAAATTTGGTCCATAGATGCACATTTTTGCGTAGGAAAGTGTATATACCCTCATTGGCCATAAGGCTGAGGGTATAAAGATCAGACCATATATATACAGACTCTGATTGACCTGACGTTTTAAAAAAATCAAATTTTCTGTGGTTTTCCATTTTCAGGTAACAGGAGCCCAGCATCGAACAGTAAGTACATTTCGGAACATGGTTGAATTCAAATGCAAATAACTCAGCGAAAACTTAACCGATTTTTATAAATTTTGCAAAAATCGTTCATGGGAATTCAAAAGAGAATTCAGAAGAGAATGGGGAACGGTTACAAATATTATAAGCCCTGAGCATCATTGTTTCACTTCTTCCGTAGAAAAGATCGCCTCGTCGTTCATAGGAATAAGAACTGTCTTACGCAAATTCCCAATTAGATCTACACAAACATCCATATAAAGTCCAGCTCACAGAAAAACTGAAATCACTGATTATTCATAACGTCATATATACGTGGAATAAATGCTGGTACAAGTTGTCTGCCGTTCGACAAGCCTCTTCCGATGAAGCCTCACTTTCGCGTTTATCAACTTGGTTTTAGAAGTCGCTGGATTTTTTTCCTTTTCCACCTGATCGTTCCAGTTAATTTTATTCCTTAAGGGGAATCGCCTATTTTTGACAACAAACTAAGTTAAAAAATAATAACCCAATCGATTCCAAATTTTTACATGTTTTTCTGTGAGTGTATAGCTATCGTATGAACTAGGATAAAGCCAATCGGTAAAGATCTTCCTTATTTCTTAACTTGGTGTTTGGTCAAAAATCGACGATTTTTCAAAAATATTTTTTCAAAGGTCCGCCATTTTGTTAATTTTAGAGCGAAGTCAATAATCCTAGTTCATTCGAGAGCCAGACATGTACTCTTTCTAACACCGTTGGAATTTTCGGATTCCGATGTTCCAGTGAGGAGTTATCATGCCCACCATCAAAAATAAGGACTTTTCTTTAATTACAAAAAACAACAACAAAACAATAACAAACATTTTTTGCAAATTATTTTTCATCTCTTTTAAATCTTCAAATATATATGTGCAAAGTTACAAACCTTAACAAGCATTGGTATTGATTTACCAGCCCATTGAAAATCTTGAAAATTTAAAATCGAGAATGGGTGGGGTTCCCTTAAATAAAAACCAAATATTTGTTTTTATTATCCAATTGAAAATGTTTATTTTTAAACTTTGATTTTATTTTCCAACATCATTTTTTTGCATATAGTTTTTTATTTTTATTTTTATTTTTTAATTATTACACATGAACGATTACAGCTAGAATTTGTTATATTGAATCTAGGCATTTGGTTTAAGAAGCCAAACAAAAAATAAAACTATAAACGCATCAGTTCATGCAAAAGAAAAAAATATAAAACATGAACCTATACCATAATACGTACGGCACACTAAAAAAAAAACAATTCAGATTAACGGATAACCTAACTATTTTCTTATGAGCAAATACAAATATTTTTTTGTTTAATACAAAAATAAATCTTAAATTACTTCAAATGTTTCTGTAGATATAAACTAAAGAAAAATAAACAAAAATCGGTATGTAAGTGGCTATGACTGACTGATCGATTTACTAACTGACTGAATATGTTTTTGTTGTTTTCCTATGACATACATAATATAATAAGACAAGTTATGTATAATTTAAATATTTAAATGTTTGTATTAGTTAGTATTATTATTATTATTTATTAATGAGGTGGTGGTGATATAAGTTCACAAATGCATCAATAAAATTAAATTAAATATATATAATTAAAATTATAATTATAAAATAACAAAATTCCTAAATGATAGTAATAATAGCGGTAGTTGTTGTTGTTTGTGTAGTAGTAGTAATGGAGAGAAAAAAAAAAATAATTAAAAAAAGTTCTCATTGATTGTTTTTAATATAAAAATAAATTAAGTACATAAATAAATAACTATTGTTGTTGTGGTTTTTGTAGAACTGTAATTTAATTCGATACGTGTATGAAAAAAGAAAATAGAGAAAAAAGGAAAATTATATTTCTTCTTAAAATACAATACACTCCAAAACTTAAACGAAGATATATTGGCCATTTAAGCTTTTCAACTGTTATCCTATAAAAAAACATTTATATTTTATAGCTTCTTAACAATGAACCCTTTGAAAAGTTTAAACATATTCTTTTTTCAATGATATTTGGTTTAACATTATTATAAATATATATTTTCTTTTTTCTTTAATTTTGTTATTTTTATTTTTTTCTGTTTGATATTCTAGAAGATTTCCTGCATCTGCCTAGAATTTGTTGGGTATATTCCATTCTTGTTCTTGTTTTACAATTAACAATTACATAATATTGTTGTTGTTTTTCTTTTTCCTAATAATAATAATAATAGTTTATAGATAAAGGATAGTGGCTTTAGTTTGGTCCATTAACATTACAAAATGTCTATAGAGGAACCTTTTATTCTTCTTCTTATTTTTATTGTTTGTCATCGTCTTCGTCTTCTTATTCATTATTCAGCATACAAATTTCTATAAGCAGCCTATATATAATAAAGAGTTCAAAGGTTTCTCCAAATCATTTCCATTAAATTTCATTTGATAGTTGGGGGGATTGATGCGATGGTCTTCGATTATGGCCGAGGTCAGGTTAATTAATTTTCCGAATCTCTCTGTAAAAAAATAAAAAAATAGTTTTAATGATTATTTGTTTAAAATGTAAATAAATATAATAAATAAAAATATAAACAAAGTAAAATTTTAAAATTTAATTTTAAAAAATATCCCTTACCTGTACTGGATAGATAAACGCATCGGCCGTATCTTTGCCCATGGCATTACGTGCTATACACTTGTAGGCACCCATATCTTCCCATTTAATGTCCGATATCAAGAGATCACCGGATGGCAATAATTTGAAACGTTGATTCTGTTCAATTAGATTACCCTCTTCATTCATCCAGAATACTTCGGCGCGAGGGCGGGCATGCACCTTACATGGCAGAACAATATTCGAACCAACCAAATCCAAATGCATTCTTTCGCTGTAGACAATTCGTGGGCGTGTTGGGCCCATAAATTGTTTTTCACGTAACTGGAGTAAGTCTTTTAATTCCGGTTGAGGATAGACAGTGGTCGAAGCGAAAATCGTTTTGGATCCGGTACGTCCAACACAGGTATAGATGCGTGGCTCGCTTAACATATGATCGACGACATGAACGGAGCGCACTTTAACAATGGCACTAGCACTGGATTCTGAGATGACATTCGATTCAATGCTATCGATCTGAAAGGAGATGGAAGAAAATCATGAAAACAAATTATTACTAGGGAATATAAAATTTAGCTTCTATAGATGTCTAAACTTTATACAATTTTTTTGAAAACTAAATTTAATTTGGTATTCATAAGTTAATTTGGTAATCATAATTCATTTTTTTTCTAACAAAAAAACTCTTCTTTGTTTGGGTATTTTCTCTCTCTCTCTCTCTCTCTCTCTCTCAAAGTAACTGAGAATTCGCCATATATTTTTTTCTTTTTATGATTTGTGTTCATAAAATTCAGAAATATCTGAGTTATGTTTAGTTTTCAAATTATTCTCCTATTATGCCCTATTTTATTAATATTTACGCTTAAAAGAGATTGCCAATATTTTACTCTCTTTCCAAATCTCAAAAACAAAACAGTAGTTATTGTTTTATGTATTATGTTCATAAAGTGCAGAAAAAACTATTATTAATATTAAAACTATTCTTTAATAATTTTTTATTTTATCACAATTTTTATTTTATTTATTTATTGTTTTATGAATTGTGTTCATAAAATACAGAAAAATATGAATAATTTTTCTTATTTATTTTCATTGCCCTATTTTATGATTATTTATGCTTATTTCACAATCTATTATACCCTCATTCCATATTCTGAATGTTTTTTTCATTATCTACAAAAACAATCCAACGATTGTTGTTTTATGTATTGTGATCATAAAATGCAGAAACTTTTATTTATTTTTAAAACTATTTTGTATTTTCTTATTTCATCACAATTTGTTCCCATTTAACGTAGTTCAAGTATTATTTTTATTCTCTCTTTAACCGGTATGTATTGTTTTCATAAAATGCCGAAATATATGAAATATTTTTAGTTTTTAAACTATTTTCCTATTCTTTTTTCTAGTTTTTCATTTACTTTCCAAAACAGTTCGTTTAATAAACCGGTTTTTTTCATTATATGTCACAAATAATCAGTTTTTTTAGTTTTATGAATATCGTTCATAAAATGCATTAATCAGTACATTACAAACAGTTTATGCACCATATTCACATAAAATATGACGTATTTCTTTTATGGGTATAAATCTGTTTTGGGCAGAAGTACACATGAAATTCGTCTATTATATTAAGACATTCTTTCGAACTACTCTAGAAAGAAGACCTTCTATAAAATTCCGATTATGAACCTTTCTTGATTTTTTTAATATTTTTTCTTGAGATAAGGCTATGCACTTTTTTTAGCTGGTAGCTCACTTCATGTGATTATTTAATTGTCAACTATTTATTTATTTTTATTCTCATTTGTTGTTTCTCTTTTGAATTCCTCACACTACCTTTGACAGGAAACCTCAACACACCGTCATAAATCTAATAAGTCATCAATAAATGTCACATAAAATACAAAAAATTCCTTTGTTATCTAGAATAATTTGTTCCGTTTAGGAACTACTACTTAGTGTTGCCGTTCAAATTCTTTCTTCCAACCCAATTGATAACAACCTCAAATGAACTATCAGGTATTTTCTAGAGATAAGTTTCTAGTTTTTTTTTTTTTGTGAATGCCTCATTGGGTTGGGGTGAAATCATAGGGGTCGACCATGACTCAGCGGCACACAGGAATTTTTATTATTATCGAACTCACCTCTGATAGGGGCACATGACCGACAACCCATTGTATGGTGGGTATTTGAGAGCCCATTACTTCGCATACAATCTCAACGGGTGTGCCAGGATTCTGCATTATCTTGACTGGTGGAGTTTTGGTGAATTTAATCCAATCCTGACCGAATCTGGTGCGTGGTGATGGCTGTTTCGATGACTTCTCAACACCCGTCTCAATGGAATTGTCCACATCGTCAATGGCACGTGCCTCTGAGCCGCATCTGCTGTTGCTCAACAGGACCACCAGGGCCAGTATCGTAAGATGTAGTAAGTTCATTTTCTGCAAAGAGATGGAAAGGAAATAAAAAAAATTATTATCTTGTCCATGACAATGTATGTATATACTGAAGGTCAATCAACCTTGTTATGGGTATGTATATATAAGAGATAAGCACTTGCTGCTACTGCATCATAATTGCCTAGGGTCTTGACATTTTCATTTTCTATCTTGTATTTTTGCAACAAAAAAATCGAAATTATTACCTTTAAATTAGCGAACATGGCTGCCTTATCAACAATACGGCGTGACGTTGCCAACTTGACTAAATGAAACACACTCACGACTTTTTTCGATTTTTTGCCTATATAAAGGCAAGTTCTGAAGTGAAATAGCATGGCGTTTCATATGTATTTAGCTTTCCTCGTTATTTGACAACCAAAAAAATAGAATAAAATAAAATAAAAAACCACAAAATTTATCAATCAGACATAGTAGTGAGATTTCGCTTTGCGATTTTCTATGTGGTATCATGTCCATCATGACAATGTTCTTGGCAACAAACACTAAATTTCTTGAAACAATTCACAGCAAGAATCCCAACAGAAACACAAAATCCCAGACGTTCAAAAAAACGAAATACAAAGAAAAAATTGGACGTAAGAATTATTCATAGCTGTCTTAGTAACACAATGATGAATGAATTATAATTTCCGGTATTGAATCGCCTCCCCTTTACTTCGTTGGAAGCGATCGAGCGACCAACAAATCTCTGTCTGATCGCCAGAGTTAAGCATTCATTGATGTAACCGCCAGCTATGGCAAACTAGTTCACCAATATCGCATCAATAATTTATCTTTAATAGCCCGGCAAAGAATAGCAAAAGCAACAAAGACACCAAGCAGCGAAAGAATTGATGATACGATCGATAATCACACACATGTTTGAATGAATGAGTTGTGTGTATCAGCCAACATACGAGTCCACAAATACGTGCATACCTCAATAGTATGACTGTCGAGCCCTCTTTCTATCTGCTAGAATCTCTAGTGTGATAGAGCAAACAAATGCGGATAGCTGTTCGCAGGGGGTAAGGGGGTTTATCTTTTATAGTAAGTCACCTTATACTAATTTCAGTGCTGACGTATTGTCCGATCCACCAATTACGCCAGGTATCTACTATCTATGATGGGAGCATGGGAACGAGGTTCATTCATGAAATTCGTTGCTATTTCTTGTGTGTGTAAGTGGTGATTCCATGCTCTCACACCGCACGATACGCCACCACTACACCGAAGAGCAAACAAACAAAAAAAAAAACTACATAATCGCAAAAAACTTTTCCCTTGATTCACCAATGACAAAGCAGCAACTATAATACAGGTCATAATCATACAGTGTAAAGCATAATTTGTCGAAATTTTCAATAAAAGAAAATTTGAAAAAAAAAATATTATTTGATATCTGATGGTAGTTAGATCTAGATGATTATGTTCGAATGAAAATGCGTTAGGTGGAGGGGAGCATACATGAACTACTACAGAAAATTGAAACTATTGAACCGAAACTATTTTACCCATTGTTCTTTTTGATGAATTGAAAATAAATTAATTGATATATGAGCAGTTAGAAAAAAAAACTCTGATAATTTATCGGAAAACCTAGATGGACGATTGGATGAAAACGGAGCAGAATCAAACGAACTGCTGGCAAAGAAAAAGGAACTAGTTGAACGAAATTACCCAAAATATTATCGATCGATATTTTTGAGGAAGCAAAAATAAAATAATTAGAATTCTTTAAATTTGGAAAAGCGCTGATCTAGATGAACGATTGTATGACAACAAATTAGGTGAACGAGGGCATAAAAAATAATTACCGAAAAAAAATGAACGAATGAACCGGAACTATTACCGGTATGATTGTAGATAGAAACACATCCCAAGTTCTAGTTTTGTACGATTGGATGAAAATAAATTAGATGACGGAGAGGTAAATGAACTAGAAGAACAAAAGAACCGGAACTATTACCGATCGATCCTTTTGAAGAAATGAAAATAATATTAATTGATATATGATAGAAGTTAGAAGAACCCAAGTAATGTATTCGAAGTTGTAGAATAACAATTGTATGAAAACGTATAAAGTGAAGAAGAGACAAATTGAACTAGTGGCAAAGAAATAGGAACTAGCTGAACAAACATAGCGGAACTATGTTGAAAATAAATTAATTGTGATACAATTGTAGTAAAAAACACCCTTATAATTTATTCGAAGATTTAGATGGACGCAGAAAATGAACCAGTTGAACAAAAAAGCGGCACTATTGCCGACCGATCGTTGTTATGAAGAAAAGAAAATAAATTAATTGATATATGACAGTAAGAAAAAACCCTGATAATGTATTCGGAGTTCTGGATAAACGATTGAATGAAAACGTATTAATCGAAGGAGAAGGAAAAATGAATTGCCGCTGAAGAAGGAACTAGATGAACAAAAGAACCGGAACTACTGTTGATAGTAGTTAGAAAAACGCTCATAATTATTCCCAAGTTCTAGATGAACGATTGGATGAAAAATAACTAGATGAACAAAAAAAAAAAACGAAACTGGCACAGATCGATCTTTTTGTTGAAATGGAAATAAACTAATTGTTATATTAAAAATTGGAAAAGCCCTGATAAGTTATGCAAAGATCTAGAAGACAAAATTGATGAAAACGAATTCAAATGGACTATGTTCTCTCTCCTTCACACAATACGAACAAGATGAACAAAAGAACTGGAACTATTACCGATCATTCAATTTGAATTGAATAGTTTTTTGAACTAGTTCGTTGCGGAACTTTAATAGGAATACACTACTGAAACCTAAATTCAATTCTCGAACAATTTTCTTAAAAACTATTGATTGATTGATTTTATACTTCAGTGTATTTAAAATATATAATATAATTATAAACCAAACTGACCAATCATTATAATAGAATAGAAATATTTAAATAAGATTGCATCAGACGACGATAGCACGAACGAGACGAGACGGAATATTTTACAACAAAGGCCAAGCGACACAAAAAGGGTTCAAATTAAATGGTGAAATTCATACATATGTACATTAATTATGTATATTTGAATGAACTTTTTAATCCATATAAACGAAATATATGTATGTATATAGCTTATTTCATTGTTCATATGTCGGAATTTCTTGGTTGAACATCATTCCGTTTTTAAATCATTATGTTAACAAATATATGTATGTATATCACGTCATGCCATATAATTTATGATTGTCTGCAAGACACCAAAGACGAAACAAAAAAAAAATCCAACTAAAAATAGCGAACCTCGTGACACGATTTTCAATCTTATTTCACAATATATAGAAAATATTAGAAACCAAAAAATAAATCGATTGAAATTTTAACCAGAAAACAGAAACCCTTACACAAATATGAACGACCACAATGGGTTCTTTTGGAAGGACATTTATGTATTCAAGGATTTGCTTTCGAGATACAATGGTGTTGAAGATATCATCGTTTATTCTAACATTATACAAACATAGAAGAAAATGTTTGCCTCAGACGCTTACACGTGCAACTTTTTCAAGCCACTCCGATGCTGATCTTTACAATTCTCTTTTGAATTTTATAAAATTTATAACTTTTCATACCCCCCTCTCTCTCTCTCTAAAGTACTCTGCAGAGTTGTTTACAAAAGTTGGCATGAATTCGCCTAAGGCATGAATTCGCCTCCCTGTTAACCTTATGAATAAACCTAAATTGATCTGAATTTTATTTGAAAAAAATTAAAGTATTTAATCGAATTATAATGGAACGCTGTAATTTTTTTTATCAAATTCTGTTACAAATTCTATAGAAAATTCTGTTACAACGTTACCTAAAATCCGAAGGGGCGTACAAAAATATTGAACTTCCCCACTATGGCAAAATGTTGTGTACGGCCGTATTACCCAAATACGTCCAATCCATATCTTCAAGCGAATAATACAAACCGCCAAACAAAATTGAAAACGTATTTAATTAATCCACGTATTTTTAGTTTCCATTCGAAATTTCAAATGTCCACAAAGTTTTATTTTTGTTTTCAACAAAAAAAAAATTAAAAATACGTTCTGTCAAAGTTGAAATTGTTCAACTTGAAATTTTGTACGTTCAACGTATTTCGGTAACATTCATTCATGGGGTGAAAAACGTCGAACGAGATGGTTGAATTTTAGGTAAGGCTGTTACAACGTTACCTATAATCCGACGGGGCGTACAGAAAAATTCAACTTCCCCACTTTTGAAAAAATGTTGTGTACGGCCGTATTACCCAAATACGTCGAATCCATATCTTCAAGCGAATAATACAAACCGCCAAACAAAATTGAAAATTTAGTAAATTAATCCAAATATTTTATGTTCTCATTCGAAATTTCATTTTTTCTGAATGTTTTGTTTTTATTTTCAACAAAAGAAAAAAAAAAAAAAATACGTTCTGTCAATGTTTAAATTGTTCAACTTGAAATTTGTACATTAAAAAAAATCTATCAAATCTTTATTTTTTTTTTTTTATTTTCTTAAAATATCAATAAACTTTTTAAAAATTGTGTATCTATACTTCAAGAATCTACTAATTTTACAAAGGCAAACCAATTATCGTATTGACATGATGGACATTCTGCAGATTCGGGAACAGACATATTATTGTATTTTATGGATATCGATTATCTTAAACCATTGCATTTTAACAAATGTATGTGTGTAATGTCGTTCTGAAAACAATATTTTAAACAATTTCGAAATTTTTTTAAGAAGTGTAAGAATACATTTTAGGATTTTTCCAAATACTTTTGTGTCTAACAACAAATTTGTTACACTATTTTCTAGTATTCCCATGTACTTACTTTAATTTTCTTTCTTCGTCGTTTTCTTCGTTGATTATGAATGATGGAAAATTTTTACAAAAACTTTTTGTAATTGAGATTTGAGTTTGGGTTTCGACACTTGAACACTCTTTTCTATTTAAATTAGTTTTCTTTAATTTTGTGGCAATCGATGGATGATACTTGTCAATTTTTTTTTCTAAATATCCAGTTAAATAATTTTTGTTGGGTAACTTTGACGTTTTCTTTCTTTCACTCTCTCTTGTAATGTGATTACAATTCACTTTTATTTACTTCAATTCAGCCTCAATATTTTGTTGTTGGTTGTACTATCTCGTCGTCTCCTCTTTCGTTTTCTTTTGGTATAGAATTTTTGACGTTGATGTGGCAGGGTGGTAGTATCTGATATTGGTGATATTTTGATAAATTGCTACTGCTGTTTGGGCAAAGGCTGGGGGTGCGTGATGGAGGCTGGCGACAACCTTGTCGCGTGTTCTTTCTTTTTTTTCGGCGATGTTGTTGTTAGTTTCCTTAGAAAACTTTCACTGTTACGTTATAAAAGAGTTCAGTAATTCTAAATTATGCGGTGACCTCGACAGAGCGTTGGCGTTCTGATTGAATATCAACAATAAATAGTTTTGCACTGACATATGTCGTCCTCTGAGGGTATCCGTTTTGGAAAAGTTTATTTTCAATGAGGGCGGAATTTTGGCGATTTTGTTCTCCTTGCGTTTAATGGCGGCTGCGGCGTGTCTCACAATGACAACGTTTTAGTAGCAATTGTAAAGCCTCGAAATTGTTGGGGAATTTTCGAAGGAATTGTAATAAAAAAGTCAATCCAAATAGGATCACACAGCTGGGTAATTATTTTGTTATATTTCACAAAAGCGTTCTATATTTTTTTGAGCAAGAAAAGTATTTTTTACACACTAGCGTTTTGTTGTAATTTTGTTGGTGTTTTTTTTTTCGATTTTACTAAATTTTCAATTTAGTAAAATGTTGTATTTGTTGTTGTCTTCTTTGAGAACAGTTTTATTTTATTTCTTTGGTGAAAATAATTCTCCACAAAGTCTCTTCAAAACATTGTAATGTTCAATTTGATAATGATTTTCAATAATTTATGTTGAACAGATGTCTGCTTCTTAGCCTCAAAATGACACAATTTAAACCAGTTAACAGACATTACAAAGACACAACGATTTACAGTTCTTTTCGTTTAATTTATGGTTTTCAATGGAGTTTTATTGGCTCGCTTGCAAAACGATCAACTGATCGATCGCCTTGTTTGTACGCACAAGAAGTTTTACACTCTTGATGTGAATTAAATGTTGTCTTCCGTAAGAATTTTTTTTTGTCAGAATCGTATGTAAGCTAACCGCACTTCGTTAAACACGACGAACAATGTTGAGGTTTAGTTGGTTGAGCGCTCTAAAAGAAGAGAAGGTGTTCTGCTAGTCGTGACTAAAACAGTACTGATCATGTTTGGAGCTAACAGTCAATATATAGACACGGTGAGCAGTGAGGCACGTAGTACACAATCGACCACTCAAACGCATACACACATGTACAAGAGTTTCCAACAACAACAACAAAATGCTGCTCTTGAAATTGTTTCTTCTAGTGAGGAGAAGGAGGAGGCCTGAGTAACAACAAAACAGAAGTGTAGCGGCCACACTTAGGTACAAAAGTGAATGAGCACAGCTCAAATGTGTGTGAACTCTCCGGCCGCTATCTTCTCTCATTTTACTCAAGTTACTCTTCGGAGGTAATTAATTTCGAGTGCATTACTTACAAAAATTACATATTTATGTACAGGTGTCGTTAATAAGTATGTGTGCATTGGGTGAGATAGAGAGAAACAGCAGTGGTAGTTATTTAACTGCTTTTCTCATTTAATAATTTAATGTTGTGTGTTGATTTAATTCGAACCTCTACACTAATTCAAGAATGTCCCTATAAATTTTCAAGTGAAAATCTCAACATTATTTGAAGATATAGCCGATTTGTTGTGTTAGCATCAAGTGACAGCAAGAGGACTTCTCAAACTTTACACGCGTTTTTCTCCAAACAGCGTTTTTGCGAATGGCGGGCACGATAACTCAAAAACCAATAAACCAATCGATATCAAATTTTGGGACGTTTCTCTGCGAGCGTATAGCTATCGTATGAACAATCGGTGAAGATCTTACTTATTTTTTAACGTCGTTTGTGGTAAAAAATAGGCAAATTTCCAAAAAAAACGGTTTTCAAATTTCATCCATTTTGTTAATTATTGTGCGAAGTCAATAATCCTAGTTTATACGAGAGCCAGACATGTACTCTTTCTAACACCGTTAGAATTTTCGGATTCCGATGTTCCAGTGAGGAGTTATCATGTCCGCCATAAAAAATAGGGACTTTTCTTTGATCACTAAAAAACAACAAAAATTTTTTGTAAAATTTTTTTCTTCATTTTTAAAACTTCAAATATATATCGACGCCTCCGAACCATAGTATGCTAAGTCTAAAAATTTCAGAGAATAAAAACGTAAAGAACTTTAAAACATGCTAAGTCGACTTACCATACTATGGTTCGGAGGCTTCGATATGTGCAAATTTACAAATCTTAACAAGCATTGGTATTCATTTACCAGCCCATTTAAAGTCTTAAAAATAAAAAATTGACAATGGGGGGTTCCCTTAAATAAAATAGAATATTTCTTTCAAACCAAGAAGAAGCTCAAATTTTTATTTTAAATAATAGCAAAATATATATAAAAACAAATTTAAAATTAAACATAACTTCTGACTTTAATGCCGACCAAAAATATGGCTACCGTATTTTTCGGCTACCGTACACCCTAGCAGTTAGAAAATTATTTTTACAAATTAATTTATGAAATAAATTTAAAAGACTTTAGGCAAACATATTTACCGCCCCTTTGTTACTCAGCCATTAGAAAAGCTGTCACATACCGTGCTCGGACTGATTAGGATATATACATGAAATGCCACCAATGATTGTGGCATATGGTATGTCATCTTTCGAAGCAAACCGATCGTAATTTTCTAATTTAACATCACTAATCGGCAAGAGCCCTTCTGAAAGATTATTAAATCTTGCGGTATTAAGCGACTTATCAAATATAAGCTGGTGGAAGAAATATTAAAGTACCAGAAGAAATATTGAATTGCTAATTCCATTTTGTGTCTATAAAGAACACAACACATGGTCGTACGTCAAACCGTAAAGGTCTAAACAGAAATCCCTGTCCATTGAATAACGCATTCGCAAAAATTAAAATATATGTTACACATATAAGCGCAGCGCACAATTATAGGAAAGTTGTGGAAGCGTAGAAATTGAATTTGATCGATTTTCCTTGTGGTTGTCAAAATGTATTTTCGATAACACAACGCAATATTTTATTTTCAAAATAAATATAATTTATTAGTTTGAATACGTTTCTGTCTAAAAATGTCAAACTTGCAAAAACAAATTTAAAGTGGCGTTTGTTGTAAATATTGCTGTTACCTTCTATTATTATACCATGGCATATAGTATACCCTTCAAGATATGAGTCTCATTTTCCGACCGAAGAGGTTATATTTTGGCAATCAGGGATCTTTGTGGGTAAAAAGTACCTCACAGAAAAGTGCAACAACCGTTGAAAACATTAAAGCGGTGAAAAAATTATTTTGTATAATTTTGTCGATTCACTATCAGAGAGGTTGCAGATGATTGTTCGAAGCATTTTGTCTGAAACGCACAGAACTGTGGAAACCCCTATCATGGATTTTCCGTCATGTTAACTCATCTCCGCACACGTCAACACTTTTGTATGAATTGTTGTCCGTTCCGGACTTGACGCCCGCTTACTGTTTCCTCTTTGCAAAACAAGAAAAGCCTCAGATATCGTATGTAATAAACACCAATTCAGACTTCGATGGGGAAAGTACTAGAAATAATGGACCAATCTTTGGTTGGCGTAAATATTAAGGTCAGCAGAGTTTAGAACATACAAGCTTCACCATTCGATTTTACATAATCGAATACTTCAATCGGATATCTTGAGTGTGAAATTTACAAGTTTTCAAAGGGTTTTCCTTTTGTGAAGAAGATATCAGGGTACAATTATAGGGCTTGATCTAAGTTTGTTGAAAAAAATCACGATGGACATTTAACGGATCAAATTAGATACTCCATAGGCTTCATGTGACATTCACACATTGTGGGTATGATGCTTAATGAAGTTGACCGATGTATGACAACTTCTAACATAATCTGCAAAGTTTGGATTAAATCGGTTATTCGAATCCCAAGATATTTGGGATTCTCTGAGGCTAAAGTGCATCCTTCCGGAACAGCTCAATATTGTTATTATATAGTATTTACGAAATTAAACTAGTGAGCGGAGCAGTATAGTCGGACGGGGCCGACCATACGATACCCTACACAACTTCCATGAAAATCACACATTGTGGGTATGATGCTTGATGAAGTTGCAATACCGATGTGTTGCACACTTTTGACATAATCTGCAAATGTTACTAATTAAGTACATCTAATTATGCCAGATTTCCTTCACCGTGGGTTGTGTTGTGATGTTCGACACGAAAAGTACAAATAATTAAGTCCACTTCATCCGAAAAATCATTATCTGATCATCACCTAACATTTTTGGCGTTGTCCTTGACCATGAAATTAAACATTTCAAAGCATTATGTCCAGTGTGGTAATAGGTTACTAAATAATGTATGAATACGTAAGCACCTGTAAATATTTAAGTGTAACTCCCGCATTCGAGTACCTACGACTATATAATTGGTATCGATTTAAAGGTTAACTACTTCTCTTGGATATACTATCAACTTCTCGGGTCTATGGGTCTCGGGTCCTTCAGTGGTAAATATTTACGCTATAGAATACAAATTTTGTAATTTTTCACACAAAAATTAAATATTGACCGATCATTATCAAAACAGGCATGCTTATTCTTTGACCCGATCACCTTCTCCATGCAAAAAGTGTGGACCATAAGCCCTATCTGAAAAATCGACAAAAATAAAGTTTTTGGTGCATTTCATCCCTAAATACTAACCGATCTTTTCCAAAAACAATAGGGGTCTTCATTGGCCAGAAAATCCTACATGCAAAATTTCGTGAAGATATACTGTTGATTTATTTACAAATTAGCATCAAGTGACGGACGGACACACAGTGACTCTCAGCTTTAACTCGGTATACTTTTCTAGGACCAATATTTCGCGGCGTTACAAACTTTTGGAGCTGCACAAAGCTATAATACCCTGACAACATAGTTGTGTAGGGTATAAAAATTTTAACATTATGTGGGGTAGGTGTACTGAAGAGGTAGCAAGTGTACTGTACCGCATCTCCGGACTTGATCTAGCTTTGGTAAAAAAATATTATATTACGATGTATCAAGTTTGGATGAAATTGGATATTTCGTTCGCTTCATACAAGATTTACAAACTTTCCAAATGTAGAACATTTGTGGAGGAGGTATTAGAAAGTGTGGACCTATAAGCCCAATTTTAATATCAGATTAAAAACCCATGTTGCTTTGCTCTATGACACGAAAATGGTTAAATTGGCATGGTGAAATGGTCATTCCGGATATTATTAAGGATTTACAAATGGTTTGAAAACTCCATCTTGTTGTGAAGGTTTAAAAAATACAATCCAAATCGCTTATAACGCCAAGGCCAAGGAACATTATAACGATCTATTATAACAGCCTTACATAAATTTCAATTAGCTCGTTCGACGTTTTTCACCACAAAAGTAGAACACATTTATATGAATGTTACCGAAATACGTCGAACGTACAAAATTTCAAGTTGAACAATTTCAACTTTGACAGAACGTATTTTTCATTTTTTTTTCTTTTGTTGAAAACAAAAACAAAACAATCTGGAAACTTGAAATTTCGAATGGAAACTAAAAACACGTGGATTAATTTACTAAATTTTCAATTTTGTTTGGCGGTTTGTATTATTTGCTTGAAGGTATGGATTCGACGTATTTGGGTAATACGGCCGTACACAACATTTTGCCATAGTGGGGAAGTTTAATATTTTTGTACGCCCCGTCGGATTTTAGGTAACGTTGTAATATAAAGAAATCAAATCGGAGATTTTCAAAAAAATGTTAAACATGCTATTTGACTGATGAAAACTTGATATTTTTAATTGAAATTAATTCAATAATGCAACATTATTGTTGTCTCATTGTTCCGGTAAGACCCCAACACTATAATAACACTACATGAAATGACGGCACCTCTAAATATTTGTTCGATATTCTTTATTGTTAAATTATTTCTGATATGTTTCAGTTGTGTGACGAAATTGTTATAATATCTTTAAATTATATAGGTCTGATAAAGATTTTACGTCAATGGAATTAGAAACAGCCAACGTAAATCAAATGATGTCTAGGATATATCTAGAAAAGTTTTTTTTTCGTATATCTGAGAAATGTAGCCGCATAGGGCAATACGTTTTAGAATACTTACCAAACAACATAAATTCATACATATATAAAATATGATTTTCTCTAAATAAAATAGATTATGTTTGACTTTTTATCGTAGTCAAAACTAGACATGTGGCACAAATAATTTCACTCAATTCAATGAATTTTTTTTTAACATAACACTCTTTAACATTCATAAAATATATTGTATATTTTTTTATTTTTAATGTTTTATAAAAACTTTAAACAATTATTTCATTATGTATACAAACAAATTTATCAACTTCATATTATTAGTATTTTGAATTTTTAGTTAGCAGTATATTTTGTATAACCACTATTTGTTATATTGTTATTCATTTATTTATTTCAAAAATTTGTTTAAGGATTATTTAACGACAATTACCGGTGCGATAATTTTTAAACACAGCCAGCCGGTCCGTACAGCCGGAAAGAAGTTAAGAACTATAAATGCGATAAAATTGTATTTAACTTTTATTAGCTATACAACAATCCAAACACTGATATGTCTGTCTGTCTGTATGTATGGGTGTGTGTGCGTATATGTATAGGGTACCGGCAAGCAGCAGATTCATTACATTTGCAAATGTGAAAGATCCACTTGGTTTTTTTTTTTTAATTTGATTCCAATCCAATCAAATGTTCATAATCTTCTACGGGCCACCTTTTTTATTGGTGTTTGCTGAACGCATTCGGTAATATCAAATATTTATCGAAGGGGCCTTTTTGTTAGTCATCAGCGGATAATGCAATTCAAAATTCATGTAAAACAAGTTTCACATTTGAATTTCAAAAAAAAAAAAATAAATAAATAAAAAAATGAAATTCGTCGTATTTGGAATCAGGAGAATGCCATAGATTAAGGGAACCCCCCATTCTCGATTTTTTATTTTTAAGATTTTAAATGGGCTGGTAAATGAATACCAATGCTTGTTAAGGTTTGTAAGTTTGCACATATATATTTGAAGATTTAAAAAGGAAGAAAAATAAAACTCCTTGTACATTAAAACTTTTTATCGGGTTATGAGGATTTATTTGACGTATATGCAAAGGAATTGACAATTGAAACCCACTGGCTTAACGAAATCCGGTTAAATGTAAACGTACTATAATTTACCAAAATTTTTTGTTGTTGTTGTTATTTTGTGTTCAAAGAAAAGTCCTTATTTTCGATGTCGGGCATGATAACTCCTCACTGGAATATCGGAATCCTTCTAACGGTGTTAGAAGGAGGACATGTCTGGCTCTCGAATGAACTAGGATTATTGACTTCGCTCTAAAATTAATAAAATGGCGAACCTTTGAAAAAATATTTTTGGAAAATCGCCGATTTTTGACCGAAAACCAAGTTAAAAAAATAGGAAGATCCTAGTTCATACGATAGCTATACACTCACAGAGAAACGTGCAAAAATTTGGAATTGATTGGGTTATTTTTTTGAGTTATCGTGCTCGCCATTCGCAAAAGAGAAAAACGCGTTTAAAGTTTGAGAAACCCTTTAGCCGTCACTTAATGCTGACACAATAAATCGGCTATATCTTCAAGAGTTCTTCAGATTTTCACTTGAAATTTTGAAGGGACATTCTTGAATTAGTGTAGTTTCAAATAAAGTAAAAAACAATTTTTGACACCGAGAATGGGGGGTCCCCTTAAGTATTTTTTTAACCCTTGTGGCTGTATTTTACTTTCTTGGAGGGTAAACTTCAAAAAAGGGGAGTCGTGCTCTGACGCTGCCCTAGAATTACAATCCCACGGTATTTCCTGTATTTTATAGGCCTTATGCGAAATTTCAGTAATTCGGCATTTCGTCTGTCGGTGACTTAAAAATACCTCCTCGACTCATTTTCCAAACAATGTTACTGCAATTTTGCATTAAGGTTTTTAGAGGGTAAAATTCCTCTTTATCAAAAAATTGGGCGAAATTGGTCGTTTTAAGCGATTTCACTGTATATTGAAATTTTTTATAAAGAGGTATTTTACCCTCTTTCTAAGTGCTAAATTGCAGAATAATTTTTTCGGTAGGGGAGACTGGGGCACCTTCGGCAAACGCGTTTTCGATATGAAGCTCTCATCGTACATCACTAGTTTCGATACATAGGTATCGAATATCGAAATAAATAACTGACACAAAGTTTGAAATTTCTAGCTAATAAGCTTATTTAGATACATGGGTTTTTGTATTTTTATAGATGTTTCTGTAATATTTGAATTCCATTTCGTAAGTATTTCGTGTATAAAACTTTTTAAATTTTTAAGACAATGTTATTAAAAAGTGGTTAACTATGATGTGTATTATTATAGAAATATTTAAAATGTTTTTACAAAATTGATCAAAAAAATGAAAAAAACTATAAAAAGTACATTCGGGGTACATTCGGCATTTTAAAGTGTGGCACACTTTAAGATGTTTTTCAGTTTGTCTTTAAAACTAATCCTTCCTTGGTTCGAAATTGCATATATAAGATCAAACGTGCTTGTATTGACGAAAATGCGATAGAAAACCTCTAATTCTGATGGTGTGTGCGACGTTGAGATTTAAACGTCCGCCGCTAGAAAATAAAGTCCTATAATTCAAACATTGTGTGGCGTATTAAAACCTAATAGAGCCTTTAGAGGATCAGAATTTCAACCAGTCTGATACCGATAACAATTACCCGGCTATGACTATGGTGCCGAATGTGCCCCATGAAATGCCGAAGCTACCCCGGGTTGGGGCACATTCGGCGAATTTGACTTTTTTTACAAAACTGTAAAATTTTTTAACTAATACTATTATTTTATATCTTTTTGGTACTATTTTTTATAATTAAGTGTCAGAGGACAATAATCAACCATAAAGTTGTTATATATGTTGAATATGTACTGAGATATAGAGCTCTAAAAAAGTGCCGAAGGTGCCCCAGTCTCCCCTACTTTTAGTTTAATCCAAATTTTAATGCATTCAACAAAAAAAAAACAATCTCACAGGAAATGTTCAATATTGGCTCATGTTTTTACATAGGTCCCCTATAAGTGTACAGTCCAATTTAATGTATTTTAAAAGGCACTGCCTGATTTTTCCAAACCATGGGATCATAAGTTGGCATAACGGATACACAGAGCACAGAAGTCCCCCTTGCTTAATATATATCAACAATGTAATATATTAAACAATGTATCCGGCCTCATTTCACGTATTTTGAAGGTCGAAATCCGCATTTTTAAGTGAATTACCTTTTAAGCGAATTTAATTTGCCCAGCTCAATTTTCTGTATTTCGAGTTCTCAGGACATTGTTGAATACTTTCTGGACACTTATATGGATCCTCTGTAAGAAACCAGCCTCATTATTTATAGTTATATTAAACTTCCTAGTTGCTTTTTTCAACCGAATTTTCGCCTCAAACAAAAATTTTTCGGGAATTTTATAATTTTTATGGCTTCTTGGTAGGTCCTAAAGCGAGAATTTTTGAGACCATTTTAATAGCCTCTTGGTAGGCCCTAAGGCTTAGATTTTTTAAACAATTTTTATAGCCTACCAAGAGGGCCTAAGGTATGGATTTTTAAGCCATTTTTTAGCCTACCAAGAGGCCCTATGGCTTGGATTTTTTGAGCAATTTTTATAGCCTCTTAGTAGGATTTTTTAAACAATTTATATAGCCTCTTAGTAGGCCCTAAGGCGTGGATTTTGTAGACAATTTGTATAGCCTCTTGGTAGGCCCTAAGGCGTGGATTTTGTAGACAATTTGTATAGCCTCTTGGTAGGCCCTAAGGCGTGGATATTCTAGACAATTTGTATAGAATCTTGGTAGGCTTTAAGGCGTGGATTTTGTAGACAATTTGTATAGCCTCTTAGTAGGCTCTAAGACATGGATTTTGTAGACAATTTGTATAACCTATTGACTTTAATATGGTATTTTGGGTTCTCATTGAGTAACCCATACTCCTACCATGATGGTACCTCGAAAATGTCAGAAATTTAATTTTTTTTCAATCCTATTGTCTGTAATTTCGTATTTTGGGTTCTCATTTGGTAACACATCCTCCTACCGAAATATTGGTCAACTTTTTTTACGACGGCCCCAATATACGGTACCTTCCGAATTTCGGTATTATGGGGAGTATGAGGGCAGGTTTTTGAAACGATTTGACTGTAATTCGGTATTTTGAATTCAAATTGGGTTGTAAATCGTTCCATTAAAAATCATCAATATCGGTGCACTTTTTACGTTAGCCCGAGTCTGACGGGCTATTGGGAAGAAAACCTTCTTGCAAAATTGTTCAATATCGGTACACATTTTTCAATATCGGTTCCATTATCTATAGCCTCCATATAAAGGTACCTTCCAAATTGCCGTATTTTGGGAAGTGTGGACACATGTTTTGAATTTAATCTTTGAACGTATTGATGGTGGGAAGATATACCAACAATATTGGTCAACTTATTACTATAGCATCTATACAACAATGCCGACTATTTTTCGGTATTTTGACTGTAATTTCGCTGGCATTGGTTGTCAAATCTTCCTACCAAAACATTAACAAATTACAGCTTACGATATTTTTCGGTCTGAAAAAATATTTCTCTAAACGATTGAAATTTCCCCGAATAAATTCTGAAGAAGTGCGGAACTCAAAAAAAAAATAAATAAATCGAAGTTTAGTCTTTAAATGAGCCCTTAAGTTATTGTGATTCCTTTGAAACACGTATTTTTATATTATTAAGGCCTACAGATAAAGGCCTCTGATATTAGCAATAACCTAAACACGATTACACGATATGAATACGAACACGAACAAAAATTCGCATTCGTCTTCTTGTTGGCAGTGAAGCGGTTTATCTCGTCATACTCGTCGTCGTTGCCGTAGTCATTTCTGATTGTCGATTCTCATTAATCATCACACGAGCTGGTTGGTTACTACCAACATACATACGAGCATTCGTATGCACACCTATAGATCGACAAATGAATATTCGAACAGAAATACACACACACACCTATTTAAACACATATATAGAATATAAATCTTTGATCTTTGGATTCGTTTTTTTTTGCGATACGAAATGTGATGCGATGGGGTTTTGGGGTACTGCTGCCACTGTGTCTGCCGTGTTAATGTCGTTCGGTGGATTGGATTGGCTTGGCTTGTCGGTTTGTCGTTCAGTTTTGAACGGATAAGAGATTCTCTCACAAATGTTGCTGAATGACTTTTAGTGGGGTAGTGTGATGAGACGACAATGATTTATTAAAAGATACGAAAGGTAGCTAATATGGTCTGCGAGGTGGTGATGATGCTGAACTATATGATATTTGCTAGACTGTCAAACAGACAGCCGGCCAGCCAGACAGCCGACACTTGTTGTAATATACATATTGTGAACGATATACAAGTGAGTGTGTGTATGTATGAATGTAATTAAGCACTTGTTTAATGAACAAATAATATTTAAACAAAAGGGATTTTAAATAAGTAATGGATATTGTGGTTTTATTATTTTATTTAATATACATATACAAACCTAATGTCAGCGGTTACGTGGGTCCTGCAACAAATACACAACTTCAGCTCTATATGTCAATTGCTACGGTAGATGGCTTGATAGGTAGGCATGCGAATGGACATGGCTAATTTGCCTTAGAATTCTTTTTCTGATCAAGAAGATATACGATAGTGTCTTACATTTTTATATCGAGGAGTTACAAACGATATGACAAACTTAGAGTACATATTATTTGTAATCGGTCACATTTTTTCGTTCGCAAAAATAGAATACAAATTTAATAACCCCACAATACTGCTCATCAAATCCTGTACATATACATATGTAGGCAAACATACATATGTACACCTATATACATGATTGTCGGCATTTTGCTCTGATCAATACCGCATCCGTGGGGTAAGATTTGCAATCTAGTTTCATTATTTGCACGATCGTATTATAAATGATAATTGTCGGTATCGTTGCTGTTGCTGCTGCTGCGGTTAGATCTGGTTTTATTTCAGTTCACAACTTCATGCTGTTTAGCTACGTCTAGTCACGCCAACAATTTTCATTAAAATATCCAATAAAAAAAAATACATTTACAAAACGATGGCAGACATCGTGGCACTCGACGACGTAGTTGTGGTTGTGCTATTACGTACATCATCTACCCATATCTACATACATATAGGTGTGATTGTGTGCGTTTTATATTGCAGCACATCAAAGGAACAGCAGTATTAAAGGGCCTTAAAATATGGCTCATTTCATAGTTACTTTTGAGGATATGTTTAATGGGATCGGGAATAATGCCCGTCATCGAAAAGAAGCAATAGGTCATTTCATTGGGGTCAGCCCACCCGACTTCACAAATTCTGATTGTAATACTTTCCTTAACCATGGAAAGCCAATTTGCAAGAGTTCAGAAAATTCACCATTCAGAGAACTGTCCAGTCCTTCTGATAATTGGGTAGCAGATAGGAATTTCCAGGTTTAACAGTTGCAGCCGCTCGCCATATACCTGAGGTTCGTATACGCGAATTGAGACTCAGCTTCCCAGCAGAAGCAACGGGATTAGTAAATGAGCGTGAACCCCAGAATCAGGGAACTGACAGTGGCTAGAACATCTGTACCAGACTGAGAAAATTGTTAGAAAGATCGTTCGGTTAAAAAAATTAAAGTCGTGGATTTTTTAAAGAATTTTTATGTTCTCTTGGTGAGCCCTAAGGCGTATATTTTTTAACAATTTGTATAGCCTCTTAGTATCTCTTTTTATAGCCTCTTGGTAGGCCCAAAGGCGTGGATTTTTTTCAACAATTTGTATAGCCTCTTGGTAGGCTCTGAGCCGTGGACATTGTAGATAATTTGTATAAGCTATTGGTAGGCCCCAAGCCGCAAATTTTTAAATAATTTTGTATAACCACTTTGTAGGCCCTAAGGCGTGAATATTTTAAACAGTTTGTATATCTTCTTGATAGGACCTAAGGCGTGGATATTTTAAACAGTTTGTATAGCATCTTTATAGGACCAAAGGCGTGGATATTTTAAACCGTTTGTATAGCTTCTTGATAGGACCTAAGGCGTGGATTTTTTAAATACATATATATATTTTTTGTGGTGAGAGATCCGTAGAGTTCTTTTAGCCGCCAATTTGTAGAGTACCCCGAGATCGACTGGGCAAAGAGAAGAAAATTGTGCCTTTTTCGATATCTTCAGGTGGATGAGGAACCACCGCAATTTACATTGGAGGATGTTGCAAATACCATATGAAGCCCAAAATCATCCAACGGACTTGGTCCCAATGAAATCTTTATATTGACGTTGAAGTAGTTATATGAGCCACCCTAATAGTCCTCGATGCCTGGAAAATGGGCAGGATGTTCTCCCTACAGGAGCTAGTCAAGGTTGCCAACAATGGTTTCACTTTCACTTTTGTCGCCAATAAATAAGACTCTTGTGGCATTGCTACTCCCCACAATTAATGACTGCTACACAGTTGCTGATCATCAACATGGGTTTCGGAAGCAGCATAGCACAACAAGGGGATATGCATGTCATTTCCACATACAACAAAAGGACTCAACCAGACCAGTCGGTGTGATATGACAGTTAAGGTGACGCTGAATTTAGTTTGGAAGTTTCTCAATGAGAGTTATATCTTCGGAACTGTTTGAACTCGACTCTTCTGCCTACGACCACAGGATGGCATAAAGAGCGTTATAGGAATTCAGAAATATGAAGTCGAAGGCCCGTATAATTAAACAGGGAGTTCTTCAAGTAGGGTGATATCTTCGGAACTGTTTGACCTCTACTTTTCTGCCCACGCCCACCAGACGACATGAAGATGATTGTGCTGTCACGGAATCTTTGCAAAAAATTTATGACATTTGTGAGAGACTGAACAACTATAGAAATATCCGCCACTAAATCAACGGCTATCACAAATTACCCAAGGTTCTGGGAGTTACATTCGATAGCGTTTCTATGTCGCCCGTACATAGGTCAGAAGCAAGAACAAGGTTCTCAAGTTGCTAGTCTGCAGGACTTTGTGAACAGAGAAAAAACCCTTGTCAACAAGATATATAGCAATAGGCCGAATTGCTACAGTGTAGTCCACCTACGTAAATGCCACGCAATGAAAAAAAATCAATCATGCCACAATACCGCCCAGAGGACTGCAACAGGGGCCTCCTTATGACTTAAATATCTCACTTACACAAGGAAACGAATATCCTTCCTGTGGGTCAGCACAACATGATGTTCTCGATGATATTACATCGTTTGGATGTTCCAAAAATAGCCATACAAAGTATCACGTTATGGATAGGTAGGATCTTCATGATTTGGAGAAAGAGAGTTCCCGTGGCTCAAAAGAGAACCTTTAGATCAAAAGATGGTACCAGTGTGGTCTTTGTACGACAAACAAGAGTGCTGTTGGCCCAACTGAGAGATGGATGGTGTAACAGCCTCAATTCGCATTGGCACGTATGTACGACATATTTTCTCTTTCCAAAACTGAAGTACACCGATAAAAACAAAACGTTTTGCTACCATTAAGGAGATAAAAGTGTAATCCAAACAATATCTATTGGTAATACGAAAAATACGACTATGTTGTTATTGAAAAAAAAAATAAACGATTCACTTTTTTTTATCAGACCTTGTACATAAAATGCATTGATAGCAATGCAAATGACCATGTCTTACCACCATAATAATATTTACTATAGAATAAAAATGTTATCATTACAGCTGATCGGAGTATCAGCATATTCCCTTTCCTACCTCGCCACTAACGTGCGGGTTTTCTTGGACACGAAGTTTTCTCCAAGGTTTTAAAAGAGGCCCTTTTCTCAAAAGGTCCCTTTTTTATTTTCTAGTCAATGTATACGTGTATAGATATATATATATATATACAAATATATAACGTGTCAACGGCAAACCTTGCACTATGATTAGTTTCAGGTGAATATGCGGTAATTTTTTGTTCGCTTGAAATTGCTTTTTAACAGAGCGGAGTGTGTGCCTCATTAATTCATTTATTTTATTTTTTATTTGTAGCCTAGTTCGTATTGTGCAACATTCATACATGACGTTAACGAATGATGAACAACGAACCGCATTGACCGGATATGTGAAAATAATAAAAAAAAAATAAAGAAAAAACCAGTGAGCGGAGCAGTATAGTCGGACGGGGCCGACCATATGATACCCTACACAACTTCCATTAAAATCTAACTTTCTGTGGTTCTATATTCTGAGATTGGGCAATATTTCGCGATATTTGCACACTTTTGACTGGCTAGTGGTCAGCAAATGTCACTAATAATCAGTACAACCCCTCTAATTACTTGTCCAGATTCCCTTCACCGAGGGTTGTGTTGTGATGTTCGGCTTTCGAAAAGTACAAATAATTAAGTTTTCGGTCCACTTTATCCGAAAAATTTTTATCTGATCATCACCTAACATTTTAGGCGTTGTCCCAGACCATAACTGGAACCTCATGGAACATTTCAAAGCGATCAGCGCTATATTTCTGCCCTCCAGTGTAGTAATAGGTTACTAAATAATATATAAATACGTAAGCACCTGTAAATATTTAAGTGTAACTCCCGCATCCGAGTACCTACGGCAATATAATTGGTATCAATTTAAAGGTCAACCACTACTCTTGGATATACTATCAACTTCTCGGGTCTATGTCCTTCAGTGGTAAATATATACGCTATAGAATACAAATTTTGTCATTTTTCACACAAAAGTTAGGGTCCATTTGACCCGCTAAATATTTACCGATCTTTATCAAAACAGGTATGTTTATTCTTTGGCCCGATCCCCTTCTCCATGCAAAAATTCGCGGTGTTTGGGCCATAATTGCGGCCTCTGGAGCGACCAGAAAAACCGACAAAAATAAAGTTTTTGGTCCATTTCATCCCCTAAATATTAACCGATCTTTTCCAAAAACAATAGGGGTCTTGATTGGCCAGAACCCATCCTACATGCAAAATTTCGTGAAGATTGGTCCATAACTGTGGCCTGTATCGTGTTTACAAATTATAATCGACAGACGGACGGACACACATGTCTGGATCGACTCAGCTAGTCGAGATATGACGATCGGTATACTTAATGGTGGGTCTAGGACCAATATTTCGCGGCGTTACAAACTTTTCGTGCTGCACAAAGCTATAATACCCTGACAACATAGTTGTGTAGGGTATAAATATTTTTGAAAAGAATTGTGGGAAAATGTCAGGTACTTGTCTCTATTACTACCAGAATTAAATCCCATATGATTTATTGTAAGACCTGTTATTGTTAACCTTCAAAAGACGCGTCTGCAAATATGACAGATTTTCAATTATGAATTTGAAAATTATAGCATTTTGAGGGAGGAACAATTTGTTGTCCAGAAAAATGGTGAAAAGTTATAAGTAAATCTCAAATGTTTTTTTTTTTTTGGAGATTTTAATTACCTATGGATCTAATATATTTCCGTTCGTATGCTACATACACTGTGTATCATATACCCAGATCTTCTTATACCCGACTAAGAATCTTATATATTCTAAGTCAATTCTATGTTAGTGGTAATTTTTTTTTTATTATTATTATTTTTTTTTTGCAAAACCATTACAACACAACGTGTTCACAAAACAAACAAAGAGCATTTAACGAACAACAATACTAATAATAAATTCAATTGAAGAGACATAAAATCTTAATCGAATTTCATTTGTACAAGGAAGTTGTGACACGTTGCGAATTTGTGTGCCTAGAAGTCCCGACATAGAAATTAATTTTTTTGCAAGCTAATAATTTGCCATTTTTTATTTGTCAAGACAAGTCGTGTACTGGAATTCCACACACTTTTTTCCTGGCGTCACCAATTGAAGGTGTACACGCGTATATGCGATTCATTCAACTTCAATTAAGATGTTCTCAATCATGTCAAAAAAAATTTATAAAAAAAATTGAATTTAATTTTCCTTAAAAAAAATTCAGCTATTGCGCGATTTAGTTATTTAGTCATAGTCGAAGCTGTTTCCTGAATAAATGAAAAAGAACAGGAAAAAAACACACACACCGAAATAAATTGAATAAAACGTTGCCATGGTGATCTCAGAGGTGTCAGTTGAGAGAAAGTAGAAGTTGCAGATTTGAATGATATAAGGAAATATCTGACGGACTTGTTGATTGCCCGTGCACCCCCTCTTCGACGTTTTATTGCTGTTTTTTTAACAAAGAATATTCATTTGCCATCAGAGATCAGGAAATTCTCGATGAAGGCATATCTGAAGAAAATGGTGGATGTGGAAGAAAAATTGCTAAACATGATATATATATATATACGATCAATATCTTTTTATACCGTACCCTACAGAACTATGTTGTCAGCATATTATAGCTTAGGGGCCACACAAGAGTTTGTAACGCCGCGAAATATTTGTCCTAGACCCAATTTTTGGTATAAAGATCGTCATATCTCGACTTGCTGAGTCGGTCTAGACATGTGTATCCGTCCGTCTATATACCACAGTTATGGAACAATCTTCACGAAATGATCGGATAATATTTAATACATATTTATTTTATTTAAAAAGGCCAAAAATTAATTTTTGTCTGTTTTTTTTTTTTTTTTTGATTTTTGGTTGCTCTCTAGAGCCCACACACCAAACCGAAGCCTTTGGTGCAGGCACATCCTCCTGCAGAGATGACGTTGGAAATCTGGTGACAGATACAGAAAGCGTGTTGAGGATCTGGAAGAATCATTTTGAAAAGCTTCTGGTATCAAGTAGTGTCGGTGAAGAAGATACCCCAGAACCAATAAGAGAGTGTGTACTACCTAGCCAAGATGAGGTCAGATTAGCAATTTATCGGCTGAAGAATAATAAAGCAGAATGTGCCGATGGATTACCAGCCGAACTATTCAAGACCGGTGGTCAGATGCTGGTCAGGAGCATGTACCAGGTGATTAGTACAATTTGGCTAGAGACATGCATGTCCAATAATCGGAACCTCAACATATTTTGTCTCGTACACAAAAAAGGCGACAAGACGATATGTGCCAACTATAGAGGATAAGCCTCATATAAAGTGATATCCAGCGTACTGTGTGAACGACTGAAGCCAATGGTCAATGACTTTATTGGGCAAGATTTTCACTCTGCCCCAGATCCTGGAAAAGACCCACGAAAAAAACATCGACACATTCCACCTATTCCTCGACTATAAATCCGCATTCGACGGCCCTATTCGTTCAGACGTGTTCAATGCCATGTCTGCGTTCGGCAGTCTTGCAAAATTAATAAGGCTATGTAGGATAACTGTAACTTGTCAGCAGTTAAAGTCGGAAAGGGCCTCTCGGAGCCCTTTAATATCGAATAAGGATTCAGACAATGTGACAGTTTGTCGTGAGATCTTTTTAACATCCAGCTGGAAAAGGTCATACGAGAGCAGTATTGCCAATTTAGCACTTTTAGTGCTAGATTTAGCACTTTTGAATCTCGTTTAGGACCAAAAAAATTGATCTAGCACCTAGCACATTTTTTAGCATTTTTATTTATTTATTTATTTTTTTAATTAGTTACAATTTAGGGTTTTATTTCGATTTCACATTGACACATTAAAATGTCCCTATGTTTCACGCTATGATTTTAATGTTCAATGTAAAAAAAGTGCCAGTACATTTGTAAATATGTATTAATGTTCGGACGGTCAGAACTGTTTGTACCCTGTATTAAATTTTCTCATTAAATTTTTCTCAAAAAATGTTCGGGTACTTCATACGCTTACTATAGCATCGCCTGCTATTAGGTTGTTTATTAGGTAAAATGAAAAACCAAATTAAGAGCGAAGTAAAATCCTGGACCTAAATCGGAAAGGAGAAATGAGTTCTTTATTCATCGGGAATCCCGAATACCAAATTTTAGCCATTTCAGAGTACCGAAAATGGGTCGCTTCCCACTTTATAATGGGGTTATGTCAAAAGATGGACCTACACTTCGTCGGGAAAAGGTTCAAATCCTTAAAGGACACAAATAGGATAGAATCTTCAAACGGGGGATATGTCCAAACATAGACCTATGTAGAACATTGTCCGCATAAATATATCCTGCCCTTCGAGAACACAGATAATGCGTCTAAAACCTTCCACATAAAGATGGTAGAGCAGTACTTCAATATGTGCCTTGACAATTTCTGCATATATGCCATTCTCCGAAACTCCACAAAAAATAAAAGTTTCAAATTATAGTCAATTTGATGAAAAACTTGCTCGACGACTCCAAAATGCCTTTCTCTAGGGACTACCTCGAAAAATAGATCCACATTGATAATTTTTGGTATGGACATTTTTAAGAAAGCAACATATCATATTTAGGGGAACCCCCATTCTCGGTTTAAAAAAATATATATTTTGTATTTTGATTTAATTCGAATCTACAAGAATGTCCCTATGAAATTTCCAGTGAAAATCTCAACACCTCTTGAAGATATAGCCGATTTATTGTGTTAGCATTAAGTGACGGCAAGAGGGCTTCTCAAACTTTAAACGCATTTTACACCAAACAGCGTTTTTGCGAATGGCGGGCACGATAACTCAAAAACTAATAATTCGATCGATTCCAAATTTTGGGAAGTTTCTCTGTGAGTGTATAGCTATCGTATGAACTAGGATAAATCCAATCGGTCAAGATCTTCCTTAACGTGGTTTGTGGTAAAAAATAGGCGATTTTTCAAAAATATTTTTTTAAAGGTCCGTCAATTTGTTGATTTTTGAGCAAAGCCAATAATCCTAGTTCATACGACAACAACATCAAAACAATAACAAAAAAATTGTAAATCATTTATCTTTTTCTTTAAATCTTCAAACATATATCCGGCCCATTGAAAACCTTGAAAATTTAAAATCGGGAATGGGGGTGGGGATGTTCCCTTAAAGTCAATTCTTCTAATTTCTCTTATACAATTTTTAGCACTTTTATTTGGCACTTTTTAAAATTTTTTAGCACTTTCTAGCACTTTTTTAAACAAAATCTAGCATTTTTTATCAACAAAGTTTTGGCAACACTGTACGAGAGGCAAAAGTGAATAGAAATGGAAATCTTTACATCAAACAAAACATGTTACTCGCCTACGCCTATAACATCAATATAATGGGTCGAACATTGCGAGCGGTAAAAGCCACCTTTGAACAAATTGAGGAGGAGCCCGTCAAATTGGGTCTGGCAGTAAATGGCTAGAAGACCAAGCCAATGGTATCAACAAGCAAGACGTCCAGTAGACTAGAACCAACTGTGAAACTTGTAAACTACAACTTCGAGGTACGAGTAGTCAAAGATATTATATACCTTGGTACCGCCATAAATAAAACTAATGATCTCAGTTTTGAAATTCGGCGAATAATAGTGTTGGCCAGCAGATGTTACTATGGTCTAAGTAAGCAATTCTGAAACAAGGCCACCTCTCGCTAGACCAAACTCACACTCTACAAGACGTTGATATTACCCGTGCTGCTGTATGGATCTGAAGCATGGGTACTTGCACAAGCCAATGGACAGCTCTTGGAGTATTTGAGAGAAAAATTCTCCGAAAGATCTACGGCTGATCTACGTCGACGGTGAATATCGCCGTCGAATGAACCATGGGTTGTACCATCTATTCTCGGACATCGGCATAGTCAAACGTATCGAGCTGCAGCAGCTACATTGGCTGGGTCATGTTTTGAGAATGGGTGAGGATGTCCCAGCTAAATAGGCATATAAAAGCGAGCCAACTAATGGATCACGTAGAAGAGGAAGCCCACGAATTCGATGGAAAGATCAAGTGGAAGACAATATCTCGGATCATGGGCTGTGCGCAGCTTTTCCAATCTTTTTTAATCTCGGCTTATAGAACAAATGATCTGTCACAAGCCAGCTAATTAAGTAAAATATCTGTTAAAAGTCTTGCATCAATATAGTATATGCTAGAAAATCCGTATACTCCACTTATATATTGTTTACCTGTCAAAGCTCATCTATCTATAGTAGACCATTCAAATGTCTATAGATAAGGTGTATTGATTTTAGAACTTGAAGAAACTTGAAAAAACAAGATTTACAATAATGTTGGCTACTCCTTGTTCAGGAACTACTTCTAGCTTATGATCTAGTCCATCAATTTGAGCAAGCGTGGGTAATGATCTTAAGCCTTCAGTGTTCGCTAAACGAATTAGAGCCGGGTGGTCCAGGACTCGAAGTGTAGCTGATTTTATTGAAATTAAATTGAGCTTAGGTACTACTTATGAGAAGCAAAATCCTCGTCTAGTCTTGGTTGTATGATAAGGTATTAATATCAGTGATGTAGTTTTTACAAAATATTTACATAGTTAACCGTTAATTTCAAATGTTTAAAACAGAGTTGCATTTTAGTAAAAAAACGTATGTGTTGATACTATAGTAATTAAAATATGAATAAAACTAGAGTTGATCCGCTTCAAACTCCATTAAATGGTATTCTATCTATAATATACCTTGATTCTATTTTATTCAAATTATACTTATGAAATCGTACCTATCATTGGGTATTTTGTGGAGATTTTTCGTTATTACTGGCAAATCAATTGTACAAATAAAACTGAATGTAAAGCAAACCCCCTGATCGTCATGGAGGAAGTCATACAAAAGCTAACAAATCCATTATGATTTTGGCGAGACTGTGCCCCGTCTGGTCTGGTCAATGTCAATTGTCCAGCCGAAGTCTCAATCTATGGTTTCTTATTTCCGTTATATCAATTAGTAATTTGTAACGATTTATAATTGAGTTCTTGTTATAATTGGTGACAAACTACCGACAATACATGGGTCTACTATACACTAGAATTGACAAATCAAACATTCGCATGTCTTCTTTGAAATAAAGTTCGCAAATTGCCTCAGCATTAATGCTATTGAAATAAAAAAAGTAATACATATTTAAGTATTTAAAACACGTACTGCGCGATAGCTCCCGGCCCATTTTTTTGTTGGTTTGTTTGTTTATATTTGCGAAAAATGATGCAATTGAAGTGTGAACTACAATAACGAACTATATATGTATGTATATATACTTTTGTACATATAACACCCACTTCACATCGCCACCGCATTTAGGCAGAAGTAATACAAAAAAAAAGAAAAGAAAATGAAATATTTGCAAATAAATACCCCAATTAATACAAATAAAGCATTTGACACACCGCGTGACTAGGCGTCACATTTTTTGCTGTGGGAATTTCTTTTATTATCAGCACCGCAATTTCTGCCATTGTTCGTAAGGTTGTCAGTCCCATTCTTTTGCAATTTGCAACAGGTGGTACATATTTACCGATCACGACAATAGCGAATGCTTTGAAGTGGAGCTGTAAGAAAAACTTGAAGAATTAAATGGCCGTCTTTGGCCAGACAAATGTATATTTATTTTTCCCCGTTCGAGATTACATAGAAGAGCGCCAGGGGGGCTTTAAAGGAAATTATAGTAAGGGTAAGAGTTTGCGAAAATGTACGTAGTCACTATATATTTATCATAAAATTGTTCATAACCAATTCGCAAAACGACCTCCATAATCTCACGAATTCTAGCCTTAATGTCCTTAAACGAAGCTGAGTGGTTGGTGTAGACATTAAATTTAACTTGGACCAAAGCAAGGTTCTACACAGAAAAAAAAATTAATGTATATTTTCATAATTTTATTCACAGTTATTTTACCACATTCTAGATGTACCTCGTTTAAAATAAAAGTACATATAATCAGGAGAATGCCTCTATTTTCCCCAGAAAAAAAATTAATGAATATATTCATAATTTTATTCATAGTTAGTTTATCCACATTGTAGATGTACCTCGTTTAAAATAAAACTTCATATACTCAGGAGAATGCCTCTATTTTCCCCGAAATGTAAACTTTTCATTAATAACAAAATTGTTTTCCTACTTTGATCAACTTTACCACTATTTGCTTTCACATTTTCTCCTCTATCTCTCGCTCTCTCTTTTGATAAAAACAAAGGTATTCCTACTAAGTAAGAAAAACCACCACCACTCATTTTTCGGCAGTGTTTTATTGTGGTATCGTCCTCCGCCTCTCCCCTCACTTTGTGGTTTATAGTTTTCTTTTGCTATCGGCCGTTTCTCCACTCATTCGCTTGTGACTTGCTTTTCCATTGTTTCTTCATTTTAGACACTTTTGATGACATTTTCATTGTGGTTCAAAATTCGCATATGTATTTTCCAAATTATTTCGATATTAAGGCGAATAAAACAAGCCCAACCGAATATTTAACATTGCATATGATTGTTGTAATGGCTCAGAAAATGAAGCAATAAGAAGAAACGAGAGAATATATAACGAAGAATAAGAAGAAGAAAATATTAAAAAATAGAAAAATTAAAACGGCAAAGTATTTCTGTGCCATAGAAACCCGCCATCACCACAACACACAAACTCCAAAGTTGTTGTATTCAATCTCACTTTCTTTCACTCTCTCTCTCTCTGATAAGAAACCAGCATCACAACAACACACAAACTCCAAAGTTGTTGTTTTCAATCTCACTCTCTTTCTCTCTCTCTCTCTCTGATAAGAAACCATTATTAAAAGTTTTATGAATTACATTCATAAAATGCAGAAATCCGGACATTAGCAGCACTTTCTGAACAATATTCATATACGGCTACAGCTTCAAAATGTTCAGTTGCACTTCGGTGACGTTTTTTCCTTACTACTCCACTGCATTTTCCGAATTTTGAAAGTTTTAACCGCATTTTTCCAACCGAAGGAACTGCCAAAAACACAGATCCCGACCGATTTTATATATTTTGATGTTCGAAGAAGAATTTTCCAACCGAAAATAATATTTTGATATTTTTTACGTGTTTTTTGTTCCCAGCTTATGATGGCCACTTTCAATACCAAGCATCTAGCGTAAAAATATGTGTGGAGTATTTCCAAGTTCGATCATAAGCTTTGATCTATCTATCCTGATTCCAACAGATACTTTTTTCTGATAAACCTTCTTAGAACGTTTTAATGTACTACCATGTGTTGTGTAGTTCAGAGTGATATTAAAATTCAATTTGCAAAAAAGGATTTAAGTCGTTAACGTATTCGAATGAAGCACCTTCCTTAAGTATATTGAAGTTCAGAACCGCCATAATTATATGGGACATTGATACCGTGCGTCAACATTTTATATATGTGATATACGTGTTTTGTGTTACCAGCTCATGGTGGCCATTTTTAATCCCAAATATCCTAGGGTTGCAATATATGTGGAACAATTTCAAGCTCGATCATAAATATTAATCTATTTATCGTGATTTCAACACAAATTTGCTTTTATGATTGGAAATAATACTTCGATAATTGATGTATGCACATGGAATAGTGTATAAATCATGCTTGGACAATACTTTGAAAAATAATAAATCCATTTTTGATGATAACTATTTGCATATTTGTTGGGGGATTCTAAAAGGAGTGGACCTACCGTGTCCATTTTCATATAGACATGGTAAAAATGTTGCTAAGCACTACGGCATAAAAATTAATTTCATTATGGCATCCCGGGGACATTTCCACGAATTCGTTGTCTTAGTTTATGTACAACAAAGGTAATTAAGAAAATAATTTGATTTTACTTTCTTTAACCACCTCCCGAAAAAGCTAAATGACATTTATTGCCATTGGCCGGCTGGGTCTTTGTCTCGGCCAGTTAATTATGGCAATGGCCAACCTTCATTCATATCACGTCTGAACACACGTCGCTGTCAAATCGTCGTGTAAAAATTAGCTCGATATGTATTTGAGTGTGTTTGTGCGTGTGTGTGTGTGTGTGTGCATGTACGTGCCCATATTGAAGTAGTCATCGTCATCGTTGTGGCTTCTACATTTGGCGGGATATTCAAATCCAGTCGTTGCACTTAACCACTTAATCCAATGTGAATGTTGAAATGAATAGTTGAATGCTGTGATGATTACGTGATAAAATACATGTGGAAAAGTTAACGCGGCGAGCCGAGTCATGGATTATGTTGACCTAACCGTCCGATAGGCAGCTTCCCAGCCCGTTCAACCGTCCAATGCCAATGTTGATATTTGCCAACGTGTATGCAGTTTGTCTCGAACCTACCTAATTTGGTACGGACTTAGCATAACAGTATTAGCGGAACGACGGAACGATGTACATAATCATAAGATCATGTTTCCATCTGTTTATGGCTCTGACATCTCATAAATATGTTGTGCGAAATATATGTGAAGCAACTTCAAAAAGAAATAAAATAAATACAGACAGACAGACTGGCAGACCGACAAACAGAAAAAGAAACGACAACACCTCCAGACAAATAAATAAAAGTTAGCCGTATCGAATGTATCGGCTGTTGCATCCAAATGGATGTGATGATGCGAATGTAAGCCAGAAAAAAGGTGTGTGTTTCGAGTGTTGCTAAGTGAAGTTTTTTTTCATGGCTTCATCTTCTTTTTTTTTCTCCTCTCAGACTGGTTGTCTGAATAAGATATTCCGTCATGCGACCATTAGTTATGGAGTGGACAGTGTGATCACACCAAATTAATAGTAAATGGAGTTAACACTATAACGTTATGTTAAATAATTTTTTCAATGCCGATTTTAGGATTTATTCCATAAAACGCAATGGAAACCGTAATAGTATATTAAAGTAGAACATTTAGCGGTTTAGCTAGTGAATATATTAGTTGATTTAAAACATTTTAAAAACCAGTGAGCGGTGCAGTATAGTCGGACGGGGCCAACCATACGATACCCTACACAATTACCAGTGAACTTTAACTTTCTGCGGATTTTTATTCAGAGCCTGGGCAATATTTAGTTATAGTTGTACCCTCTAGCCCGATTAAAGGTCTTCCTTACACTGGCATATTTTCCGAATATTACTAATATTCAGTACAGCTCTTCAGATTACCTTCATCGTGGTTCGGGTTGAGATGGTCGGCTTATAATTGTAATCCAAAATTATTATCAGATCACCACAGAAAATTATAGGCGTTGTTTTTGACCATACTTGGATCCTCATGGAAAATGTCAAAGCGATCAGAGCTATATTTCCGACCTCTAGTGTTGTAATGCGCAACTTAATAATATCTCAATACGTAAGCACCTGTAAATATTCAAGAGTAACTTCCACATCCGATTACATTCGAAAATATAATTGGTATCAATTTAAAGATCAATCACTCCTCGGGTCTATGTCCTTCTGGAATAAATTTATACGCCATAGAATACAAGTTTTGTGATTTTTCACACGAAAGTAAGGATCCATTAGACCCGATAAATGTTGACCGATCTTAATCAGAACAGGCATACTTAATCTTTGGCCAGATACCCTTCTCCATATAATTAAATGTGACCTCTAGGGCGATCAGAAAAACATATAAAAATAAAGTTTTTGGTCCATTTAATCCCCTAAATATTAAGCGATATTTACCAAAACCAATAGAGGTCTTCATTGGCTAGAACCGGATTTCGTGAAGATTGATCCATAACTGTGGCCTGTATCGTGTTTATAAATTATAAAGGACATACGGACGGTGGGACACACGTGTCTAGATCGACTCAGCTAGTAGAGATATGACGATCGGTATACTTGAAGGTGGGTCTAGGACACAATATTTCGCGGCGTTACAAACTCTTGGAGCTGCACAAAGCTATAATGCCCTGATAACATAGTTGTGTAGGTTATAAATAGGATGGATCGAATTCCCATCTGCGAAGCCGTTGCTAAACGGAATGAAATAAACCCATTTTTTAAACGGATGATGGATGACTGGAGATGAGAAATGAATCACATAGGATAACCCTGTGCAAAAACGATCGTGGTCATAGAGCGGTGAAGCACCTCTAACGATAGCCAAACCAGGTCTAACAGCCAGGTAGGTTCTGCTATGCATTTGGTGGGACTGGAAGGGGATTATTTTGTTATGAGTTGCTTCCATATGGCCAAACGCTAAATTCTGATCTCTACTGTCAACAACTGGACCGTTTGAATATAGCAATTGACCAGAATTGGCCAACAGGTTAGGTGTCGTGTTCCACGAGGACAACGCTAAGCCACACACATCTACAGTGACTTGCCAGAAACTTCGGGAGCTTGGTTGGGAAGTTTTAATGCGTGGGCCATATAGTCCGCACCAAGGGATTATCACATTTTTTCTTGCATTGCAAATTTTCTTTAATCTAGGGAGGGAGGATTGTGAAAGTCGACTACTAGAGTTTTTTGCAAATATGAGAGAGGCTTTATGAGGGAAGGGGATTGTGAAAATCGACTACTAGAGTTTTTTGCAAAAAGGGTGCAGGACTTCTATGGGAGAGGCTTTATGAGGGAAGGGGGAATGTGAAAATTGGCTACTAGAGTTTTTTTGCAAAAAGAGTGCAGGACTTCTATGGGAGTTGCTTTATGAAGTTATTTTTAAAAAGGCAACAAATCAAAACCACAAAACGGTACATATTTGTGGCCCGAATCGGATATTCTGAAGCATGTTAAATAAAGTCCTGTAGATCCCCAAACTAATATTTGCATTATCATTATTAGATCAGAAATATATATGTACTATATATTAGTAGATACATATATATATATATATATATATGATTAGGTTAACATTTTCTGAGTGGACAAATGTGCAGTTCGAGAATAATGGGCCAACTATCATAGGAGTATTTGGAATTTTTACTTAAAATATTGAAACTATATCCTTGACAAATTAGATAGGTCCGAATTAAATAAAAACAACAATCGACTTTTTTTTTGAAACCCTAAAAAATTTTTATAATTTTTTCTTACTTCAAGCCACTGTCAGTCTACAACTTTTTTGTTAGTCGATGCCATCGATCAGTGTCTCCTCATACATGCATGCATGTGTACACAGTGTATGTTCAACAAGGCTCCCCCTTGGTGTTAACATGTGACTATCTATGATGGCCACTTAGCCGTAAGCCGGTACATCGGCCACTCACTCGCTGACTCGTTCATTCAATTGGATACCAACATCATTATCTGAAACATTTCTACAAACACACACACACATACGCACACCTGAAGTGACTCCCATAACAAATGGATCTTTATGCCATAAATGCACATGTATGCTCACGACATTCATACATACTATATATTTATACATACATAATAAGTAAGTGCGTGTGAGAGCGAGCATCATTCATTCATTTCGGCAACTATAACTAATTGTGGCTTGTTGCTAAGTTGAATTTTTTTTGGTTGCCTTCTTCGTTGTTGAAGACCCATGTAAGGTAAAGACATAGAAATAAAACGGAACGAAACCAAAAAGAAAAAAAATTGAGAGACTATATTAAAAATAATACCCATGACGATTGGTAGCGTGAATTAGTTTGCGTTCCTACAAGTGATTCACACCATATAAATATATATGTATGGTATGTACGTGGATGTATTAGGGTATCCCGGAACATGTACACGAATTCGGACCGGCCGTATGCATTCAGAGTTATTTAAATTGGTGGGGACGTTTATATGGAGACCATGTCTTTGTAAGCTGTTTGTTCCCTAAGAAAATTAAATACCAAATTACAGACATGCAGGTTGGAAAACTGGACTAGAATCCTCAAAATACTGAAAATTAAATTATTGACCATTTTTTAAGTAGATATATTTCATTGGCCAGGAAATGCGACTAAAACCTTCAAAAGAACAAAAATGGGATGAAACCACCAGACGAGGACTTATATATCTCATATAATCATGATTTCAGGCATGACTTTATACTATATGTATATTTTAGAATTCTCCGCTCAATATTTCGAGGTTTGAGTCTTTGGACAATTTTTCGAAGTGTTGCACAGGGGATAACTAAATTTAAAAGACACTCTTGTTGTATGTTATTAAAAATCTCACATTATTTCCGACATACCCTAATATACTTTAGTTATTTTAGAATGGACGATCTATAATGTTCATTGATGGCAAATGTACACAGATTTTAATTCATATTTGTATGTATGTTTTTTGTATCGATCGAATTGGAGGAAGTCTCCTCATTAAAATTGCAGACCTGCAATCGTATGGCAAACGTGAGGTAGCACCATTCGCGACATAGTTATTCCCAAAAGGTAGCAACTATGTATGCTTGGCATAACTTGACCGTTGCAAAATGCAACAATGTGGAACTAATAACCATAAATTATTTCTTCTTTCTGAAAGATTTCCGATTAGTGTGCCTCTTTTGGAAGTAAAAAAAATCACAAACACACACACACAAAATCGGGCAGAATATCTTTAATCGTCTTTAATAATAATAGTGTTACAATGAGGTGTGTTATGGGCATGCAGTTGAAATCTTCGACAAAATACGAAAAACGAACATCGACTCCAAGACAGTGCATTTTTTATGGCGATGAGCATAATCGAAAAGAAAAAGCCCCTAAGTCGGGAGATAAGATCAGACCTTATATATGGAAAATTAAAAAGAACGCCTATGCAAAATTTGGTCAAACTTTAAACTCATAGATTAAATTGATCAGATCATGTTCAAAATGAGGGATATAAGTACAGTGTGCCATGAATGAGTTCACACATTGAATAAATGAAAACCAAAAAGTGGGCATATACCGATAATTCTACAAACCGAATTATATAGTTCATTATGTACACCAAATACAAACTTGAGAAATTTTAATGGGGATTTTATTTTAAAATCTTTAAGATCCAAAAAGTGGACTGATACTGATAACGCGTGGTAGAGTATAAAATCCTCAAAATACTGTAATTTAGATTACAAAGTTATATGAGGGTATGGCTAAAGGGGGAACAATATCGATAGTGAATATTTGGGGATTATGACCGGTATATGCCAATTGTGAACCCAATATTTTAATTGTTTATCTCAATTCTTTCCTTCAGGAGGTATCACTATATTGAGGAGATGCCTAAATGTCTGCCGATATATTTCATTTTAGCCATGTTTTAGTTTTTTTATCACAATATCTTTAGAAGGCGGAATGCTTACAACAGATGGCTAAATAATCTTTGTATTCCCCGTAACGACTACACAAAAAAGGGGTGAATATTAATAATTTTTGGTGGGGAGATATACGACTACAAAATACCAAATTTCAGTGAATTCGGTTGAAAAACGCGCTCAAGAACCTCAAAATATCGAAAATTGGCTGTACCCTTATATGGGGGCTACCCGAAAAAAATTGACCTATATTTATAATTTTTTTCTGGAGAGAACACAATAAAAACTCAAATTACTAAATTACAGCCAATTCGGTGAAAAAATCCGGTCAAAACCCCCCATAAACTGGAAATTGGGAGGTACCTTTATATAGGGGCCACCAGAAAAAGTGGACCTATATTTACAATTTTTAGTGGGGAAGTTTGGTACCCAATTAGGACCCCCTGTACCAAATTTCAGCGAATTCGGTTGAAAACCGCGCTCAAGAACCCTAAAATACAGAAAATTGGGGGGTACCATTATATGGGGGCTACCCGAAAAAATTGACCGATATTTATAATTTTTAGTATAGAGATTTGCTACCCAATAAGAACTAAAAGTACCGAATTTCAGCGAATTTGATCGAAAAATTCGATTAAACCCCTCAAAATACCGCAAAATTAGGGGTACCCTTATATAAGGGCTATCCAAAAATATGGAGCCATATTTATAATTTTTAGTGCAGAGATTTGCTACCCTATAAGAACTCAATGTACTAAATTTCAGCGAATTCAGTTGAAAAACGCGCTCAAGAATCTCAAAATACAGAAAATTGCGGGGGTACCCTTATATGGGAGCTATGCCTAAACGTGGACCGATAAAGCCCATCATCGAACTTGACCTGCCTGCAGACAAAAGACCTATGCAAAATTTTGGCGATCTATCTTAATTCGATTAGACGCTAGAGTGATCACAACAGACAGACAGACGGACAGAGATATGTCGCCATAGAATTTTACGCTGATCAAGAATATATATACTTTATAGGTTCGGAAATGATTATTTCGATGAGTTACAAACGGAAAAACAAAATTAATATACCCTCCATACTATGGTGGAGGGTATAAAAAATAATGGAGAATATCAGTCCACTCCTTCTGGTAACTCCTCCACAAAATTGTCAAAATTGGGTTAAAAATAAATTTTATAATATCATACGAACGGATTATCCCATTGGAACAAAAACTTTGCCCAACCTATTATCTTTACCAAGCCTAGATCTAGTTCGAAGATGAGACTCATTTGATCAATATTAAATCTGAAACCTCTTAATCTATATAGAATAATAAAACCTGTGTGTATAAATTATCTCTAACATAGGTTAAGTATTGACCGTTTTAAGGAGTATGCCTAAGACACTTATATTTAAGAATCGATGTCGAGCACAGAGCATACCGTGACATAGCCAAAACTATAAACCTGTAGTTAATTCCAGAGACCTCCGCAATCGCTAGACTTAGGGCATATATCTGGGGGTAACAACGACTGACACTTTTTTTACGTGTTGAACTGAACTGAACCTAGTTTCACTGAACTAGTTCGTTCCGGACCTAAACAACTCGAAAATTATTATAAATAAGAAATAAATTTCAAAAATAATTTCGAGCTTCTACATTTGAAAGAGTTTTATAATTATTCTTCATCAGAATTAAATTCAATGTCGATTTATGAATATCCATATAATTGTATCCTCCAAATATTCGTGTTTTTGGGAATTTTCGGCAGATTTTTTAATGGAATTGGCTGTCTTTTGGTACTTTGAGGTAATATTGAGTAGTAAATATCCCTAACAAAACTTATCGGTATGGGTCCACTTTTTAGAATAGCCGTCATATAACGGTACTCTACATTAGTCGATATTTTGCGTTTTTTCTTCTCGTTTTTCAATCAAATTGATTATAATTTGGTATATTGAGTTTCCATTGGCTAACAAATCATTCTACAGAAAATTGCCAACATTTGCCGATAGCCCCTATTTAAGGGTACTTCCAAATTTTCGGTACTTTGGGAAGCTGCGACACGTTTTTCAAATTGGCTGTATTTTGTTGTGTTAAGTTTTCCTTGGGTGGAACATCTTCCTTCCTAAAAGTTACTAATATTGGGCAATCTTTTACGATAGCCCCCATTTAACGGTACTCCTCAAAATCGCAAATCGTCCTATCCAAAAATTATCAACATGGGTCCATTTTTTAGGATATCGCCTTTCCAATTTCGTTATTTTGGTGAGTTTGCGGAATTGACAGTAATATGATATTTATACCCTACACAACTATGTTGTCAGGGTATTATAGCTTTGTCAGTTTCAAAAGTTTGTAACGCCGCGAAATATTGGTCCTAGACCCACCTTTAAGTATACCGATCGTCATATTTCGACTAGCTGAGTCGATCTAGACATGTGTGTCCATCCGTCCGTCTGTCCATTATAATTTCTAAACACGATACAGGCCACAACTATGGACCAATCTTCAAGAAATTTTGCATGTAGGATGGGTTCTGGGCAATGAAGAAAATATCGGTTAATATTTAGGGGATGAAATGGACCAAAAACTTTATTTTTGTCGGTTTTTCTAGTCGCTCCAGAGGCCGCATTTATGGTCCAAACACCGCGAATTTTTGCATAGAGAATGGGATCGCACACACAAAATCGGGCAGAATATCTTTAATCGTCTTTAATAATAATAGTGTAACAATGAGGTGTGTTATGGGCATGCAGTTGACATCTTCGCCAAAATACGAAAAACGAACATCGACTCCAAACATTGCATTTTTTATGTCGAAGAGCATAATCGAAATGAAAAAATCCCTAAGTCGGGAGATAAGATCAGACCTTATATACATATGTGGACAATTAAAAAGAAGAGAATAGAATCGCGTCGCGAGAATGGAATGTTTTGATGAAGATCGGTCAATATTTAGCAAGTCAAATGGACCTGGCTTTTGTGTGAAAATTTACAAATTTTGTATTCTATTTCATATATATTTGCCCCTGAAGGTCCTAGACCCGAGAAGTTGATAGTATGTTCAAGAGTAGTGGTTGACCTTTAAATTGATACCAATTGTATGATCGTATGTATTCGGATGTAGGAGTTACACATACATATTTACGGATGCTTACGTACTAAAATATTATTTAGTAATCCATTACCACACTAGAGGGCGGAATTATAACGTTGATTGCTTTGAAATTTTCCATGAGATTCCAGTTATTGTCAAACACAATGCCTATGCACATTTTGGGATGAAATAATTAATTTTTTGTGCCGAAAATCACAACAGAACTCACGGTGAAGGGAATATGGACAAATAATTAGAAGGACTGAATATTAGTAATATTCGGAAAATATGTCAGTGTAAGGAAAAGGTGCTGTTGACCTCTAATGGGGCAAGAGGGTGCAAATAACACCAAATTTTGTTCAGGCTCGGAATAAACTCCAGCAAAAAGTTAGAGTTCCGTGGTAGTTGTGTAGGGTATCGTACGGTCGGCCCCGTCCGACTATACTGCTCTGCTCACTGGTTTAAATTCACATTAGGTAACAAATCTTTGTGGCAAAAATTTTCAATATTAACACATTTCATTTATTTATTTATCTTTTTTTTTTTTTTTGAAGGTTATGGACACAGTTTTTAAACCTATTGGGTTCTTATTTAGTTCTCATTGGGTGTTAAATTTTACCACCAAAAATGTGGCATGGCATAATCCGCCATGTCTCTAAGATGTCGCACGATTACAGGCATTTTAAATGTACACCTCATGATGGAGGGTATAAAAAATTCCACCTGGTCGAAGTTAACCATATGATTGTAAGGGATTTCCCCTTTAGCGATTTACTGCATACCCATGTCATCCATTGTGGAAGTACACATAAAAAAAGATGATTCACAAATGTTTCCATATAAACAATAAAACCTAACAGCGATTTAAAATGCGTCACCAATTAATCCCGTTTCATACGATTATTCACTAATGATCGCCAGGTTAATGTATCGATGGTAAGTCTCTAGGCACGTGGTACCAAAACGAGATCACTCATAAAATGCCGCCAAAAAAAGTCACCATGACAAAAAAAAATTCCATTATATAGTTGGTTTTTTCCAAGAGCTGATTTTTTGTGGGATTTTATTTCTCCACTGTATCTTCGTTGTCATCGTCATCTCTTCTATTTTCTCTCTGGTACTTTGTGTCTACGTGATGATAATGATGACTTTCAAATACTCACTCGTGTCGTCCGTCGTCTAGCAAAAGTTCCAGGAAAATGCAATTGGTTCCGGGGAAATCCAATAGAAGGCCATGTTAATGCCATACAAAAATGTTATCAATTTTTTGGTTTTTTTTTATTTCAAATTAACAGATGTCGTTGGTCGGTTGATCGGATAATGTTGAACGAGATGAATGGAAAGTTTTGTGTGTACATAGCCAGGAATGGCATTTGAAATATGTACCGCAATAGCAATAACGTCAATAACTCGTCTCTGGTTAGTAGGAAAAATTTAATTGTCGATTTGTTAGCTGGCGTTATTAATTAAATTGTAATATGTACCCTGAAATTGGCATGCAATAACCTTAAGTAAATTAATTTATCCACTTGATTTAATTAGTTCCTCGGTAGAAAAAATTAAGATTTCCAAACAATGGATAATAGCTATTCTAATGAAATCTATGACAGTTAAATTGCAGTGAGAGTGCACGTGCCAAAAATTTAAATTTTTTTGAAAAGTTTAACAAAGGCTAAGAGGGCAAATATCGAATTAAAATAATCTAATCTATTGTATGAATTTTGTTTTAATTTTTATTTTTTGAAACATAAAGAGTGGAGAATGGGCGATATGAAACAAAAATCTTATGAGCGATATTTATGTAGAATATTTGGATGCAGGACAAAACTTGCACCGAAGGGTGAAAAGTGGATTTTTAAAAATATGTTTTTCAATCCACGCCTTATGGATTTTTTAAAAATATTTTATCAAGTATCTCAAATAAAAATATAAAAAATGAAGATGTTGAAATTCGTAATTTAAAAAAATCTATGACTTAGTGTTTATGAATTGTTCGCTATACCACAACTCATGTTGTATTAAAAAAGTCAGATGTATATCTCTTACGCAAACTGATTGAAAGGCTGTAAAATTTTCCCTCTCCCTTATAGGGTGTGAGTCAATTGAAAAAAAAATTAAAACGCATTTTCTGCAAAATTGGTTTTTATATCCCACACAACTATGTTGTCAGGGTATTATAGCTTTGTGCAGCCCCAAGAGTTTGTAACGCAGCGAAATATTGGTTCTAGACCCACCTTTAAGTAGGGATATGACGATCGGTAATATCTCGACTAGCTGAGTCGATCTAGACATGTGTGTCCATCCGTCCATCTATCTATTATAAATTGTAAACACGATACAGGCCACAGTTATGAATCAATCTTCACGAAATTTTGCATGTAGGATAGGTTCTGGCCAATGAAGACATCTATTGCTTTTGGTAAAGATCGGTGAATATTTAGGGGGTGAAATGGACCAAAAACTTTATTTTTGCGAATTTGTACATGGAGAAGGGGATGGGGCCAAAGAATAAGCGTGCCTGTTTTGATAAAGATCGGTCAATATTTAGCGGGTCAAATTGACCCTTGCCTTTATGAAGAATACCTCTAACGCTTTTATGAATAGGAAGACCTCCAGCTATTCTATGAATAATACCTCAAGTACTTCTAGGAATAAGACCTCCAGCTCTTCTATGATGAAAAAGACCTCCGGCTGTTCTATGAAGAAGACCTCCAGCCCTTTTATGAGAAAGGCCTCCAGCTTCTCTATGAGGAACACCCTCCGCTCTTCTTTGAAGAACACTCCTAGCTCTTTTATGAAGAAGACTTCTAGCTATTCTATGAATCAGACCTTCAGATCTTATATTATGAAGAACACCAGCTCATCTATGAGGATGAAGGCATCCAGCTCTTCTTTGAGAAAAAAACACCTCCAGCTCTTCTATGAAGAAGAAAACCATCAGCTCTTTTATGGAGAAGACCTCAAACTCTGATATGAAGAAAATCTCAGGTTTTCAGCGATCCAGGTATGGTCAGGTACAACGGCCATAATTGTCGGTGATGATCAGATAATAATTTTGGGATGAATTAGACCGAAAACGAATGTTTTTTGTGTTTTTTTTTTCGAGTCGATCTATTGGCCATAATTGAAACCCGAACATCACAACACACACAACCCACCGTGAAGGGAATCTGTACTGAATATTAGTAATATTTGTTGACCTCCACTCCACGGCCAAGTGGGTGCAAATATCGTGAAATATTGCAGAATATAGAACCACAGAAAGTCAGATTTTCGTGGAAGTTGTGTAGGGTATCATATGGTCGGCACCGTCCGACTATACTGCTCCGCTCACTGGTTTTCATTTATGCCGGTCTTGCAGCAAATGGGCGATATGAAAGTCGGAATTCTTGACTATCATATAATATTTTAAATCTTGTTCAAGTTTGTATTGTGTGCCACCCATTTATACATGCATATGTGTCTATTTGGATACATGACTTAACACATTTCTGCTGACGAGATTCGCATTTGGAATCAAATGACCAATAAATTAACACTTAAATTATTATTTTTTTAATCAACACAACATGCTAGCATTGAATTTAAATATTGTGACGTCAAACAAAATTTCCGAAATTTGTTAAACTGTCTAAAAAAAGACATAATATTGAACTTTGAGTCATTACTTAAAATTCCCATATGTTGTTGTTGTTGCTGTTGCTATATGGTAATTCCGAGCTCGGTTCGATTACAAGAAGAACAACAACACCATGCATTCAACCAACGATAGATGGTGTAGGGTCTGCTGTACTCAATAGGGTTCCATAATGATATTCAAATAAAAAAAGTTGTCTGTCGTAAAGAGATTGGTCAAGAAGACAAACACACATACATACACACACGTATACTAGCATTCCTATGGCTTGGTTGGGTTGACCCACAGGGGTTGAATTTTTTATCTTCTGGCTGATCAATATGTATGATCGGACGGACGTGTGTGCTATTCGTTAGTGATTATCATTCTTGGAATTTTTTTTTTTGACACCAAAAAAACACACACACCGTCTTACCTTTATGTATTTTGCCTGTTGCTATTGTTTGACAACAAAACACATTGACCACGAAACGATCGAGGCAGCCAGCCAGCGAGCGAACGAGCGACCTATGGATTTCCGCACTGCATGTGATTTTTGTCGGTCTATTAGATCTTCGGGGTTAATCTGCCCAAGTGTTAAGTGACCACCGGCGGCATATCACTGATGATAATAGGTAGTTTGTTTCCTAGTGTGTACACACACACACACGAACACATTCATATTCCGTTTTATGTTGTGTAGCACAGTGTAGAGGGGTGCGTACAACTTCTGAATGATTTATCTTTTATTCTTCTATGTCGTCATCCAATTTCTGATGTTTTTTTCTTCTTTTTTGGTTTCTTCTGTCTGGCATAATTTTCCTCCGAAATTACATCAGCCAAATTGAAAATTCGTTTTTTGGTTTTTGTGTGCGTTCTGCTGTTATTGTAAAGGTTAGCTAGTCGCTTCACTCCATAAAATAGCCGAGTGTCACCTTAACACTCTCTGTGGAATTTTTATTTTAATGTTGTTGTTGTTTTTTTTCTGATAATATCGAAACAAACTGACACTTTGTTAATTGTTTCTGGTGTTGTTGTTGCTGTTGTTGTCTTTAGCACCTCAAGTTCCGTTGAAACGTAAATTGAGTGTTTTACCTACCTATGGTATTATAATTTGATCTACGAGAGTGCCACCAACCAACCAAGTGGAGTATGATAGCCCTGACGAACAGCGGGGTAAATTTCTTAAAACCGAAACTGAGTTAAGTGAGCGCGAAGAGTTTTAAGTGAGGGCAAAGAGAAACTCGAACATACAAAAAATGCGATTGAAATGCTGACAATTCATTTGGATGCGAATGGTATAACATTTTTATGACTCATCTTTAAATGCTCATTTCTAAAAATGTTTCATTGGGAGTTGCAAATAAATTTATATTGAAGATCAAAGGAGAGGGTTTCTATTTGATATTTCAAGCAGTTTTGGTTTTTAAACATAACCCCAAAAATTTATCGTTGCATCCTTCTATACGATTTTTCAAAATTACAAAGAAAAATGTATTTCTGTCCAACGGATATTTGGGGTCATATAAAAACACGGATATATATTTATATTGAAAATATTTTGTAAATAATTTTTATACCCTTCACCACAATGTAGAGTATGTATTAATTTTGGAAATATTCGTCGGAGGCCTCATAAAATATATATTCTTGACCTGAATAAAAATATTTGAAGATTTATTAATGTCCGCCTTTTTTTTTTGAAATGGCGATAGAAGCTCGCAATAATTCGGATATATTTTTTAAAATTTACACATAGGTTGTTTGCTATTGAAAATACTTGATCCATGTGTTAGTATAGTGCCCATATAACAGTACGCCAAATTTTAGATTATATTTTGTGGATTTTTTGCAAGCTTTTCAACCAAATTGACTATAATTTGTTATGTTGAGTGCTTATGGAGGATTTTTAAGGATAAATTCAAGTATAAACCAGTGAGCGGAGCAGTATAGTCGGACGGGGCCGACCATATAATACCCTACACAACTACCACGAAAATCTAACTGCGTTATTTGTACCCTCTTGAAACCTGACTAAAGGTCAACAAATATTACTAATTTTCAGTAGACGAGGGCTGTACCTGTCCACCTTTCCTTACCGTGGGTTATTTTGTGATGTTGGGCTTTCAATTGTGGCCTATAGATCGACTTAAAAAAAATAACACAAAATGTTAAGTTTTCGGTCCCAAAATTATTATTATTCCAAATTTTTAATATTATTTAAGTGTAGCTCACACATCTTTTTGGGACCAGGTCCTTCAGGGACCATAGAATACAAATTTTGTCATTTTTCACACAAAAGTCAGGGTCCATTTGACCCGTTAAATATTGACCGATCTTTATCAAAACAGACATGCTTATTCTTTGCCCCGATCCCCTTCTCCATGAAAAACCTTCTCGACCAGAAAAACCGACAAAAATAAAGTTTTTGGTCCATTTCATCCCCTAAATATTAACCGAAACAATAGGGCCAGAACCCATTCTACATGCAAAATTTCGTGAAGATTGGTCCATAACTGTGGCCTGTATCGTGTTTACAAATTATAATGGACAGACGGATGGACGGACACACATGTCTAGATCGACTCAGTTAGTCGAGATATACTTAAAGGTGGATCTAGGACCAATATTTCGCGGCGTTACAAACTTTTGGGGCTGCACAAAGCTATAATACCCTGACAACATAGTTGTGTAGGGTATAAAAATGAGTATAAATGGATATCTTAAACATTTTTAAATTTTCAATTTGAAAGACAATGTTCGGAGAAGTTGTCTTCCATCGAATTCGTGGCCTTCCATTCTCAAAACATGACCATTCTCACAAGATGACCTAGCCAACGTAATCACTGCAGCTCGATACGTCTATGACGATGTCCGTGAATAGATGGTTGCATGGTTCAGATCGTCCCGTAGATCTTTCGGAGAATTTTTCTCTCAAACACTACAAGAGCTGCCTCATCTGCTTGCGCAAGTACCCATGCTTATGATCCATATAACAGCACAAATAGTATCAGCGTCTTGTAAAGTGTGAGTTCAATCAGGCGAGAAGTGCCCTTGTTTCTAAACTGCTTACTTAGACTATAGTAGCATCTGTTGGCCAACACTATTTTTCTCCGAACTTCAAAACTGTTTGTTTTATTTATGGCGGTATATAACATCTTTGACTACCTCGAAGCTGTAGTTCTCAAGTTCCACAGTTGTTCCGAGTTGATACCATCAACTTAGTCTTCTCGCCATATGCTGTCAGACCCACTTTGGCAGACTCCTTCTCAAATTGTTCAAAGGTGGCTGATACCGTTTGCAATGTTCGACCCATCATATGGATGTCATCGGGTAGGCGATGTGTTGTGTGGCGTACAGAGTGTTTTTTTCAGCAGGATGTTAAAAATATCACACGACAACTTGTCGGAATGCTCGTCCGGTATTAAAGGGCTCCGAGAGGTACTTTCCGACTTTAACTGATGACCTGCATAGCCGTATTAATTTTGCAGGTATTTAAAACGCAGGCATGGCTTTAAATCCCTCTGAACCAATAGGCCTGTAAAATGCGGCTTTATAGTCGGCAAATAGGTGGAATGTCTCGATGTGTTTTTCATGGGCCTTTTCCAGGATTTAACGCAGAGTGAAAATATGGTCAATGGTGGATTTGACAGACCTGAAGCCACATTGGTACGTTGACACATTATACTGAACAGCACTTTATATTGGAATCTCAACCATTGGATATGAATTCCTCTAGCAAAATTGTACTAATCAGCTGGTGCGTGCTCCTGGCCAGCACCTGACCAACGGTCTAGAATAGATCGGCTGGTAATCCATCAGCACCTGATGCTTTTTTATTCTTCAGCCGATTAATTTTTATTCTGACCACATACCGTCATTTCTTATTGGTTCTGGGTTATCCTCTTCACCGCCACCATTTGATGCCAGAACCTTTACAAAATGCTCCTTCCAGATCTTCAACACGCTATCTGTATCTGTCACTAGGTTTCCATTTGCATATATCTACAGGAGGATGTGCCTTCGGTTTTGTGTTTTACTCGTTGATAAAATTTCCGGACTTCATTCTGACTCTAGTACATCTCATTCTCTTCATTCATTTTCAATATCAATCCCTTAAATCAGAATATTTCGGAAAAAAATTTTTTTTTCAACCTCCTTGGAACTGGAATGCCAAATTATTGCCACTTCGAAACGTCAAAAACAAACGAGACTTTTATATGAGAGCTATGTCAAAATAAGGATCTACGATTATCATTTTATGCACATAGGTAAAAATCAGAAATATCGTAAAATGGGGGCAATGTGAAAACAAGGATCTATTATTATAATTTTATGCACATTGGTAAACATCGGTAAAATCGTAAAATGGGGGCTATACTATTATAAAATCGATAAATCCAATTGAAATTTTCAACTACTCTTGAAGATATGACCGATTTATATATCCAATTGAAATTTTCAACTACTCTTGAAGATATAGCCGATTTATTGTGTCAACATCAAACGACCGCATGAGTGCTTCTCAAACTTTAAACGCGTTTTTCGCAAAACAGTATTTTTACGGATATAAATAATCCAATCCGGTTCGAATTTTAAGACGTTATTCAGGACCTATAAGCTATCGCATCGAGCGATATCAATAATCCTAGTACATACCAGAACCAGATATGTACCTTTGTAAGCATTTGAGTTTCGAGATTCGGATGTTCCAGTAATCGGCAATTATGTCCGCAATGTCACAAAAAAGGACTTTTCTTTAATTAAAAAAATACAACTACAATACAGTAACAACAACAACATTTTGTCAAATTAGTTTCTTCTTCTTCTTTAAATCTTCAAATACCTGTATGTTACATGTCTTTAACATAATATATGCTAATTTTCCAGCCGATTGAACATTGTTGAAACATTGAAATCGAGAATGGTTGGGGTCCCCTTAAATACCAATTACTACATTCAAGGTGTAGTATTAAATTAGGTGCAAAATTTCAGAGCTATATATTATCGTGTTTTCAACACATAGATAGACATATTTAAATCGGCATAGAATTTTATGCGGATCAGAAATTCCCAAAATGTTATTTTCCACTCCAATTACGACTTTCAAAAACATGGTCCAATAAATAGTTATATGCAACATACAACCATATAACTATTTATTGGAAATACCGTTTAGAATACAAAGTTTACCAAGTTGGGGTATTCCCCCGAAGGGAACCTCAAACTAGATTGTCGTGGTTTTATAAGAGATCAAGCAAATTTCTTAAGAATTGTTAGGGCACGCAAAAATGAGGAGAATGATGCAATTCAATGCAAAAGTAACGAAACAGAAAAATTAAAGAGCGCAATTCATCATGTTTAAACCAAAGTCAGGGTAATGTTTACTCTCTTACATTTTCGTTTTTTTACCACAATGCCGTTCGTTTTTTTTTTTTACCACAGCCGTTATTACTGCTCTTCGATTTGATTTCAAGTACGACAAGCTGTTAGTGCAACCCCCTCGGCAATTATAGAAAGTGGCTATTGCCATGGTGTTACTAGTTAGTCACAAATAAAAAAAACCTATCAGGCATGTCACAGAACATTTTTAGAACATTTCACTTAACAACACTCTGAAATCAATTTAAAGTGAAAGAAAAATACTGCTTCTATTTATAAATTCACATTGAAATTCATATTTTTATTATTTTTCTTACAAAATTTTACATTCTTTCATTGAAAATAATGTATTCATTTTTCGGAATTCATCAAATCGACCGGAATCTAAATTGGAAAGTATTGGAAAGTAAAACAAAAAAGGTCGAAATGGATTTACGGAATTGAAACCATTCCGATCGGAATCTATGACAAGTCTGCATGCAAGTGAAAACGGTAATGGTCATATAATTCATCAATTAAGGATACAATGAATAGTGAATAGGTCGCTCTGACTCCAAATCGCAATAATGAATTTTGATAGGAAACTTGAGAAACAACTGTTCCTTGTAGGTGATCTTATTAATACGTCATTATCATATTAATAATGTCTATACCTCCTGTTCGATTTGCCAACTATACTATTAGGCTCAAGTATTATTGTTACTCCCAACTAGTTCCATGCACCATAGGGAATGTGACGTCATAGCGTAATCATATTTCAACTTTGAACTAATTCCACGAAGGCAATTTTTGATTACGTGCAGTCCTCAACGTTGCTATTATTATTAAAACAAATATTTATTTTTCCCCTCCACCCAGCCATGCAGTTGGTCACTCAGCCAGTCGGTCTCAGTCAGCCTTTTCGCCATTTAAGTCATTTAATCATGCCACTTTTTATGGAAAAAATACATCAGTTTTTTTTTAACTGTCATCGATGCAACCGATGCGAAGAGAAAATAAGAGATTTATTTTCTTTTTTTAATTATTGATTGTTTCCGATTTCAGAATTCTGTAGAATACAAATTAAATATTTAATTAAAAAAAATTGTTTGATAATTAATAGTAACTTGATTTTAGCCGGAACGAAATATTTATGGAAGAAAATAAAAAAAACTATTCACGAGTTCACATGACTACTTGTTCGATGGGGAATGAATGGGGATGCTCAAAATCAGGGATGATCAAAATCATCGGCATGTTCTATTCAGTTCTTAAAGCCTGGGGTCTTCATGTAAGGCACAAAATTTTTGATAAATATTGGGATATGGAAAAAAGAACTATAGGACTTTATAGGACTATAGGACTTTATTTAGCATGGTTCGGAATATCCGATTTGGGCCAAATATGCACCGTTTTGTTGTATGATTTGTTGCAATTTTAAAGGTAACTTCATAATGCCTCCCTTATGGAAGTTCTGCTCTCTATTAGCCAAAAACTCTAGTAGTCGATTTTCACAATCCTCCCTAAATACAAATTTTTTATCATTAAAGAAATTTTGCAATGCAAGATAAAGATGATAATCGCTTGGTGCCGTGTCCGGACTGTATGGCGGATTGCATTAAAACTTCCCAACCAAGCTCCCGACGTTTCTGGCGAGTCACATGTGGCCTAGCGTTGTTCTGGTGGAACACGACAACTTTCCTGTTGGCCAATTCTGGCGGTTTCTGGTCAATTGCTTTCATAAGACGGTCCAGTTGTTGACAGTAGAGATCAGAATTTAGTGTTTGGCCATATGGAAGCGACTCATAATAAATAATCCTCTTTCAGTCAGTCCCGGTTTGGCCACCGTTTGATGTGCTTCACCGCTCTTTGACCTCGATCGTATGTGATCCGTTTCTCATCTAAGGTCACCATCCGTTTGGTCTATGTCATTCCGTTTGGCCAAGGCTTCGCAGATAGAAATTCCATCCATCCTATTTTTTTCTGTTAATTGGTGTGGCACCCAAGCATCGAGGTTCTTTTTGAATCCAGCTTTGTGTAAATGGTTTTATGGTCGATTTTTAGCTCCTGGTTGATGTTACAACTGCTAACATGCCGGTCAACTTCGATTATTTCTCCGATTTGATCGACATTTTCGACGGCCGGCCTATCTGTGCGAGGTGCATCTTTAACATCAAAAATTCCTGAGAATTGGAGAGAATTGTTCTCTCAAACACTCCAAGAGCTGCTTCATCTACTTGCGCAAATACCCATGCTTCTGATCCATACTTGGACCATAATTTCACTGTTAGCCAGCACTATTATTCTCCGGATTTTAAAGCTAATGTTATTAGTTTTGTTTATGGTGGTACCGAGGTATATAAAATCGTTCACTACCGCGAAGCTGTAGTTTTCATGTTCCACAGTCTTGCACGCTGATACCATCAGCTTGGTCTTTTCGCCATTTACTGCCAGCAGACTCCTTCTCAATTTAGCAGACTCCTTCTCAATTCATTCAAAGGTGGCTGTTACCGCTGCAATGTTCGACCCATTATGTCGATGTCATCGTATAGAGTGTCGTTTATGTTCAACTTTGCCTCTCGTATGACCTTTTCCAGCAGAATGTTAAAAAGGCCACACGAGAGGCTGTCACCTTGTCTGAACAATCGTTCGGTATTGAATGGCTCCGAGAGGTCCTTTGCGAGTTTAACGGCTGACCTTGTGCCAGCTGGACGAAGACATGACTTTAAACATCTCTGAAGGGATAGGGCTGTCGAATGCGGCGTTATAGTCGACGAATAGGTAAAATGTGCCGATGTGTTTTTCTTGGGTCTTTTCCAGGATTTGGAGCAGGGTGAAAATCTGGTCTATGGTGAATTTGCCAGGTCCAAAGCCATATTGATATGGTCCAATAATGTCATTGACCATTGGCTATAATCGTTCACACAACACACTGGATAGCACTTTATTTCTTTATAGTTGGCACATATCGTCTTGTCTCCTTTTTTGTGCACGGGACACAGGATGCTGTACAAATGAGTTCGGCTGGTAAACCGTCGGCACCTGCTGTATTATTATGTTTCAGCCGATTGATTGCTATTCTGACCTCATCGTGGCTAGGTGACATACACACTATACAGTCATCTCTTATTGATTCTGTGGTATCTTTTCACCGCCACCATTTGACCAGATTCTGTTCAAAATGCTCCTTCCAGATTCTCAACACTCTATATATATATATATATATCTGTCACCAAGTTTCCATCTTCATCTCTACAGGAGGATGTGCCTGCACCAAATCCTTCGGTTGGGAGTTTTACTCGTTGGTAAAATTTTCCGGACTTCGTTTTGACTCCTGTACTTCTCAATTTGCATCCGCTCACAATTTTCTTGTTCTTACTTCTTTTTTCTGGAAATACGTTTCTCCTGTATCCTTTTCTCCCTGTAATTCTCCCTCGCATTACACTCTATATATATATATATATATCTGTCACCAAGTTTCCATCTTCATCTCTACAGGAGTAGGCTTCTGCTACCGGTTGTGTTTGCAGCATTTCGACGTCGACTTGTGTTAGATCGCACCTTTGGTGCTACATTAAGACGAGTGCGAACCTTGGCCGTTCCGAAACGATATTCCCACTTCGGATCGATCGAACTTCTATCACAACATAATCAATTTTAATTTCTCGTTGTTTGATCGGTAGAAAGCCAGGTGGTCTTGCTACAATCTAGTACTCCTAACTACCATGTTTTTTGCTGCCGCGAAGTCAATCAACCTCATGCCGTTGTCAGATGTTTCTTCATGGAGGTTGAATTTTCCGACAGTGGGGCCAAAAGTATTTTCCCTTCCGATTTTTGCATTAAAATCTCCTAGCAGAACATTTGTTAACCAATGCATCAAGGGCAACAACCCATATTTTAAATTTTATCTGAATAATGATCCTCAGCATAAGTCACATGTAGTGTGGATGTGACAGTTCGTAATTATAAAACAAAGTGGTTGTAATCTGGGCCACAGCCCTGTAGAAAACAACTTTGTTATGTTCATAAAATCATCTGTTTAATTTCCTTTCATAAAAAATCTAATACAGTTAGCAGATAACAGGTTTCAAGCCACCTACTACTAATGTTGCAAGCTGACAGACATTCCACTTTTGCAATTTTAATTACAAAAATTGAACACCCATCTATGATCGTTACTCTCTCATATTGATTTTCCAATGCAATTGACCTCAAATGAGGACATGAATAAAAAAAGAAATACATGCATACATCGGAATATATTTTTGCATTGAATGAGGGACGCTTAATTTGTAATTCTAGAATATTTCTTCTATAAAATACACTTTAAAAAATTTCCGGTACGGTAAATCTTAAAATTTCCAATAGTTTTGAAAATAAAAAAAATAATAAAGATCAAGGCTAATATGACGAGTCATAGTTAACTCAAAATGATAGACATTTATTTTAAATATATCAATAAAATTTTAATATCTCAATAAATATTCGATATTCTGTGTGTATTGTATTTTTTTTTTAATTTGCTTGAAATACTCGATCAAAGATCACAACGCCATTATCAATTTTCAAATGTTCAGCAACGAACACTTGCGTCTATATGTTAATATTTTATTTTGATTTTTTTTTTTTATTTCAGTTCAGTTCATTTTGAGTTGTGTGAATATTTTCAGTATATAAATACACACGTTTGTTGGTATGTATGTTTCTGATTTATGCATTCAACCAATTTACATATGACTTCAGCATACATTGTATTCCGTCGCTAGCTTCATACATATATGCCTCTGAAGTCTTGAGTTACGGGTACAATGAATTATTTCAATGATATTTTCGACGTCGACAGAATGTGTACGCGTCGAACGTGGGCTGGATGGATAGAAAGAAAAAAAGGCGAATCAACAAGCCCCAACAATAAACGAACGACAACGTCAGACGAGCCCCCAAAACAACCAATACATATACAGAGATAGAGGCAATTCAACACACAATAATAAATTATATCAGTAGACGGAATAAAATGTGACAGAGTCTAAAGTTCCAAGGCCTTTTAAATGAGAAGGCCTCAAGGGGGAATTTTTAATTATAATTGATTACAACGTATTTTAGAAAACTGTTTTTGATAAGAAATTATGTGTTTTAAAATATATCCGATATTCTAGGAATTGGATATACTTCTGATCTATCAAAAGAATACACTGTTCTACAGATATAAGAGGGCACTTTTCTGTCCAAAGGAGAAAAAATTTTATTTTACAGATAGATATCAGTGAAAAATAGTTTTCAATGATCATCGCCCTTACAGGCAAACCTCAAATAAAAAATAAACATATTTTCTATAGATAGAGGAGGAATTCCAAATTCCCGGCCGAAGGCCGGCTACCCATAAACACTATTCTAATTAAAAGAAAATTCAGTCGCGTAGCCGGAGTCGCCATCTGTTCATAGGTGAAAGTCTAAAATCCCCGGCCACCCACAAACACTTTACTAATTAAAATGAGATTATGTCGCGTAGCCGGTGTTGCCATCTGTCCGTAGGAGAAATTCTCAAATTCCCGGCCGAAAGTCTCCTACCCACAAACACTATTCGAATTAAAATGAGATTCTGTCTTTTAGCCGTAGTTACATTTTTGCAACTTGTGTTTCAGCCGCTTTTAATTGATATACATATTGTTTTTTAAAAGAATCTCGCGGAATTTTGGAGACCCATATCTCAGAAAGTATGGACTTATTTGATATGAATATTATATTTTTGTAATCAAGGTTTCAAATGCTTTAAAATGATTCCCATATTGCCTTATTGGATTTTAAAAATTTATGAGAAAATACAAGGGTCCCAACGGAACTTTGGAGGTCCATATCTCCGGAACTCTTGATGCTGCTCTCACTTCTATAGATAGAAGGGAAGTTTCTCTCTCTCTCTTCTCTTCAATAGATCGAATTGAATTTCAGTTCTCTTCAACAGATAAAAGGAATATTTTTCTCTTCTATAGAACCGAACTTTCTCTCTTCTATAGGTTAAAGAAAAATCTCCATTCTATATAGTAGAAAATGTTATATTCTATAGATAGAAGATAATTCTCTCTTCACGTAAAATGTGGCCCGATTTTTTTCAAACTGCAACACTGATTTTACCACCCATATATAGACTCTTCCTCTATGTCAATAGTGGGAAAAAATTATCTTAAAAATGTTTAAGGGAAAATAAAAACAAGAATAATTCTGCGGAATTTAATTAATTTAATATTTTTAAAACGTAAATAACATCCCATAAAAAAATTGTGAACAATTTATCGTTCAAAAAATTGTACCATAAATAATTGCGAACAATTTTTCATTAAGGTTTATTTTTGTTTTGACATAAAAAAATGTTAAGAGAACGCATCAACGCGCATAAGGGCTAAGTTTTATTGAAGATTGTTCAAGGTTTTATATATATAAGACGGCTTCTACAAATATATGAGAGAGCTCTCTATGCTACTGTACTCTCTTAAATATAAGAAAACTCTATCTCTCCTATCTTCTATAAATTAATCGAATCAAGTCCCTTCTATAGATTAATGCTGGACAAGCATGGGAACTGGTGCCCTTGTTTACATGTATCAATAAGGTCGTTCTCTGCGTTATATTTTAGTAAGTCATTTCATATGGCGGTTTCTCCTTAATCTCTCCTCTCTTTACATTATTTTCTCCTCTCTTTAGATATGCACACTCTTCTATAGATAGAAGAGAATCTACTATATATTTTTTTTACTTCTTTATATAAAAGAGAGCTATCTTATCCATAGATATAAGAGAATTCTCTCTTCTATACCACTTATGCACAAAATAGTACGACAACGTTGATGGCTGAACACGTGTTCCCTTTTCGTCAGTCATTTTTGATGATTATCTCTCAGTTACGCTCTCACACACTTATCCTCTATTTAGTTCTGTTTAACCCTGTTCTATATATTATATATATACAACATTCTCTCGTATAGAACTCTATTCTATAGTACGATAGCGATGATGGCTAAACATATATTCTCGTTTTCTCTTTTCGTCAGACATTTTTGATGATGATCTCTCAGTTATGCTCTCACTCACTAACTTTCAATTCAGTTTTGTTCAACATTGATATAGAGAGAGTCTATAAAAGAAAATCGACTTCCATCTTCAGGAATTCTTCTTCGAATTAAAGACCAGCGAGAGTTCTCTTCGAACTATAAATGCTCGAGATGCCTTTTCGATCTATTGAGAAACGAGAGTACTTTTCGATTTACATATGAGAAAGTGCCCTATTCGATCTACAGCAGATCAAGAGACGTATTTGATCTACAGAAGATCTAGAAACGTTTTATTTTTTATCTGTAGAAGAGATCTGTTGAAGTGCGAGAGACATTCATAGAAGAGAATATAAATATATAGAACAGAGAAAAGTAATAAAAGTAAAAAAAGTAAGTTTCGTCTACAATACGAATAAGAATTCCTGAAGATAATCGGCTTCTGTTGTATATAACTTCAAATAGCTAAAAAAAATCCTATAACCAAACATTAAAAATACCTTAAGGGATAACTCCTCATTGGAACATCGGAATCCGAAAATTCCAACGGTGTTAGAAAGAGTACATGTCTAGCTCTCGTATGAACTAGGATTATTGACTTCGTTCTAAAATTAACAAAATGGCGGACTTTTGAAAAAATATTTTTGGAAAATCGTCGATTTTTTACCAAAAACCAAGTTAACAAATAAGGAAGTTCTTCTTCGATTGGCTTTATCCTAGTTAGCTACGATAGCTATACACTCACAGAGAAACGTGTAAAAATATGGAATTGATTGGGTTATTAGTTTTTGAGTTATCGTGCCTGTCATTCGCAAAAGAGAAAAACGCGTTTAAAGTTTGAGAAACCCTTTAGCCGTCACTTGATGCTGACACAATAAATCGGCTATATCTTCAAGAGTTCTTAAGATTTTCACTTGAAATTTTATAGGGACATTTTTGAATTGGTGTAGATTCGAATTAAATAAAAAAAATTTTTGACCCCGAGAATGGGGGGTCCCCTTAAATAATCTTCCTCCTATCAACCTATCTCTGTGCAAAATTTCATCGAGCTAAGTTCATTTATTAAGAAAAATTTTTACATTTTGTCAATGAGATTCTTTAAAACTTTAGATAATTCATGTTTATTAACACTTTGTGGCCAAATATTGCCCACCGGCAACGAAATGTTTCAGAGCTTATATATAATACGCAGCTAGTAGATATATATTATTCGGATTTCATATGTCAAGACCTGATTATGAACGACACATTTTAAAAGTCGGCATATGGGTCAATAATAAGCACCTTTTCAATCATTTTAGCCCAAAATTTAAAAAAAATGTTATTAAAAAAATTCTTTGAATACAACACGGATGGAAACGTCCGATAATAATAATAATTTAATAATGTAAATAACAAAAAAATCCATTAAATATATATTTTATTTTTAACTAAAATGCGACATGCCGACTATAGGCACATGACGACAATTGGAAAAAAGTGCCGACTAATGTCAAAAAATGCACTATTTTACCAAATTGTATTGAACCTAAATAAAATAAAGTGGAACAAAAAATGTACTCGGGATGGTGAAACATTTAAAATACGAAAATCCTTGAAATGCCGACTATTGATGCACTTACCCTATTCTCTTTCAAATTGGATCCGAGAGAGTTACCACTACTAATGCGATTAATATGAGCACCACTGTTTTATAGTTAAGTGGCATGTCTCTCTGTTTTATAGTAAGGCCGAAAGAGGTGTCTGATATAGAAAAATCCCTCTCTATAATGGAGTTATTTTCAAAGGTTTCTCTCGCACATTGGCGTTATTGTCGTCACACTACGAACCAATCAAACACATCATGTGAGTCTCCGTTGTTGTTGTTTTTTTATATATACGAATCAATGGTATGTCAGGGAATTTTTGTTGTTGTTATCTGTTTTAGCTCGGGCATAGTTGTTGTTATTATTGCTGAACATATCAGCAATAAAAAAACACACAAACGAGCCCCCTTTTCTTAATTAAGTGCGTCGTCAACAAAGCCGATTATTTGTGGATGTTGAAAAGTAAACATCTGAACCATAGATTGGGTTGTTATCATTGGGGGCATTTTTGTTGTTGATTTTGACGGAATAATATATTAAAATAATATTTATAAAAAATTTAAATAAAATATGTGTGTGTATGTGATATCCAATGACCTTATTAGAATCAGTTAATTATCAAAAAAAACATATGGACATGGTCCGGCCCCCTTTTTTATGACTATGGTGATTTTCCGTCCAAAAATAACCTGATTTACTTTGATGCTAAAATATATGTATTTACATACGTTGTATGATCGACTCAGTATAAATTAGTTACCAATTTTTGGAAGAATAAATTGGAATGCTATAACATTGATTATAAATTTTGAAAAAGAGATAGACCCGTAAATTGTATTAGACACATTTTAATTGTTTATCTATACGTGATATTAAATATTTGTTTCAGAAATTGATCAAAAAATAGGTAAATTAAAAAATTATCTTTTAAGTGACTAAACTCTTTCGAGAAGAACCTACGTACCCACCATTATGCGACGCGTTTCGCCGTTGGTTAAGCGGCTCAATTGTAGGTGTGTGGATTAATTTTCCATCGCTACAACAAAAATCTGCTTTGAAATGGCCTGTTCCTAGAATGAAGACAAATGTCGAACTTTGACAAATTCGAATTTAATTTGCATATGCAAGTTTCGCATCAGGGCGGAATAAATACAAATACAACATACGACCTTTGTAAAGCCACATAGCCCAATATGCCTGATGAGCCGCTTAACCAACGGCGAAACGCGTCGCATTATGGTGGGTACGTAGGTTCTTCTCCTGGCTTTCCTTTACATTGCAAACCTTAGATCATTAAGCTCGACTCGAAAGAGTTTAAATAATCACTTAAAATTACTTTCAAAATGATCACTGCCCTTACAAGGCAAAATTCAAATAACTAAAAAATTATCATTAATTTACTATCTACATTTAACTCTTGCTCCGTTTTAATCGAATTTTAATTTAACGATTAACATTTTTTTAATAATTGAGTTACTGAAACAACCCAATCGAATGTTCCAAATTTGAATATGTTGTCAACAACATCATCACACCACCCAATAGCTTTACGAATAAAGTTTATTTTTTATTCTGTATTTTTTTTCTTCTTTCGGGCTCTTACTCGAATGACATTTTTGGAAGAAATTCATTCAATTGCGCAGAAATATTTTGTTTTGTTTTGATCGCACCAAGTTCATTAGTTTCCCAAGAACTCGGAAGTAAATTCGAAGACAATAAACAAATTATTAGGAATAACAAATCTGACAATGCTAACAAAACCAAACACAAACAAACAGACATATTTGGAATTATGCCACAAATCCATCCCTGTCGTCAAATGAGTAGCTAACTACAAAAAAAACCAATTTAAAGTTAGCTGGTATAGACTGGCTACAAAGCCACTACTACGCAATGCAAAAAAAATGTATGAAATTATCGGCGATCGGCCACCAACACCGTTCAATTTAAACGGCGTAAATTTTAATGTACGCCTTGGAAGTGTAATTTTGTAAACAACAAATCCCGCATTTAATTTGTCGATTAAAAGTCGTTTGTTTGTTTGTGAATAAAGTATTGTGATTTTATCTAAAGTTTTACAGTGAGTTTTTAATTAAATGTAATAAATAATGTGGTTTGAACACACAATTTTTTTAATACAGAAGAAAAAAATGAATTATGAGAAGTGCGAGTAAATGACATTTGAGGCGGAAAATAATCGTAACGACTATGTAAGTTTCCTAATAACATTTCTGATTTTGTTTATGTATCCATTAAATGATTTCTTTTTACTCCACAGATAAATACAATGAAAACAATATTGAGGGGACTTTTGCCCTCACAGGGATAATGGCAAATAATTTGTGCACGGACATCAATTTAGAGGGGATTCATGGAAAAGCGTTTGAATGACTTTCCTTATGTTCTAACAGGTAAATCCTCATTTGAATATATATATATATATATATATATGATTTAAATCTAAAATCATATACATGTTCATACATTTTTATCATTTAAACAGATGCCTGCCGATCCCTTGTTGCAAGAAGCGTTGCATCCACTCTAAGTGCATCCAAAACAAAATAGCTAAAACTAATAATTAATTTAATATTTTTAAAAATTTTTTTATTTATAATACAAATGTGCAAACTATTTTTTTTTTCCATTCCTAAGATTTTTAAAACCAAAAACTAATATTAATTTTATTTTTATTATTAAACCGCAAATGTTTAAATAATTTATAAAAATCTTTGTGATAAATGATGTGATCCTTGTTATGTTTTTTTATATTAATAAATTGTTGTTTTATAATAATGTAAATTTTTAAACCTCGTTTTATTTCAGCAAGATACAAATAGTGGCTTTTCACCTAACGTGCAAAAAACTAACTTTTCTCTGACTACAATTTGACTTACAAATAGTTAGTTTAAAAAAAAATTAACTGAAAGCGTATTTAAACAAGTATATATATAGCTAACTGCAAAAAGTTAAATATAAGTTAACTGCTGGATAACTGACTATAAAGTTAACTGAAAGTAGTGCAAATTCGGACAATTGACTACTTCGTAGGACATCACAATGTTAAAATAGTCAGTTGGTTACAGGTAAAAAAGTCGATTTATCAACCACTACTAATTGAAAAAAAGTTAGTTTTCAATTAGTTTAAAGTTAGTTGAATGTACGACAGGGATGTTAACGGTTTTGTTTGTATGTTTTTTTATATTTGTGTCTTTTAACTGGAAATTTCTTAGCCCCCTAGAAGTATGCAACATATTCTGTAATATGTACAACATTAAAGCAACATGTTTACGAGGAAATTTGGCTTCGTATAATTGTAATGTTGCTAAAAACATAAACAAATTTCACGATTCGTTTTCGAATTTCGAACACCACAAAATATCGAAATTATGTTCTCACAGCTTATCTTTTTTATTTCGAAAAAATAAAAATCTTATGTTGTTATGTTATGTTAAACGTACTAGAATTGCAACTATTTTGCATTTTTCAATGCATACAGTATGTCAAGTATGAGTTCACACAAGGATAATTATTAAACATTCTCAAATGGAGAAGCTCGAAATAAATTATCCCATGTGACATGTTCCGAGAGTTTTTGAATTCCCATAATTTTTTAGATTCCCATGTTGTGCAAAATGGTGTGCTCAATTTCGAGCGAAAGTGCGGCTCGAAAGCATAGCTTTGTTCAATATGTTACGAACTGTGTATATAAAAAACATATGTTCCATTGAAATTTGCTATTAGTTTAACAACAAAATTAAGAAAAAATGCCTGCTGGCTTAATAATTGCCTGGTTTTTAGCAGAAGAAGACTAATGGTACTGGAATGACGTCGCCTTAGGGACGCATTGGACCCAACGAATATGCCCCAATTTGTGTAAGTATTTGTGATCATTAGTCCATGGCCCTAAGCTACCAATAATGTTTATAGTTTCGTATGTATTTTTAGGATAAATAAAGAAGCATTTATGGATATTTTGAGAGAACTTGGTCCTTTCATATGCCAGGTTACCATTCCCGAAAGGCTGCAGTTAGCTGCTACCTTAAGATTTCTGGCTGTTGGTGGGTTTCAGAGGGTAGTGGTAAATGATTTAAATATAAGTGTTGAACGCACAACAATGTGTAACATATTGTGGAGAGTAATGAAAGTTCTGGAAGACAAAGTGTGTGCAGCGTGGATAAACATTAATTTGAGTGAAGATGAAATGAGGTTATCCAAATTACATTTTTATGAACATTTCGGATTTTCGGGAGTTATACATGTTGCTCAGATATTCCACGTATTTGTTGGTTGTTCCGTGTTCTATATTACCTATTTTTATTTTGATCATATGGTGGTTGAGTGGGCGATCAAATTATTTTTGATATTTAAGTGCACTTAATACAGTTTGAGCCAATTAAATTAAAATTTGGTACCAAATAAAAGAAAAAAATCAAATATAGCTAAGTTTAACCAGTGTCAAATTGATTGAGAATAATTTGATGACAAAATTTGTAAATGTCCGCAACATACCTTGAAATAAAGTATATAACAAAAGGACATCCTGTGGTATAATTCAGTTGATATATTAAAACCACCAGTTGGGGAAAATTGTCTGAAATGTTTTGAAATGTACGAAACACAATGTATTAAATCGAGCAGAAAGCGAGGAAAGATGGGAGTTAAAGCGAGGATGTGGCGCGAAACTCAAAATTAATAAACGTAGGCGATTCTGGAGCACATTCGGCACTTTTAAAAACTCTATATCACCGTACCTATTCAGCAGATATAACAACTTTACAACTGGTTATTGTCCTTAATTATAAAAACTGGTACCAAAAACATATGAGAAATTAGTTTTAAATATTTTAAGTTTTGTCAAAAAAGTCATATTCGCCGAAAGTGCCCCTACCCGGGATAGCTTCGGCATTTGTTGGGGCAAAAACGGCACCCATAGGCATTGCCTGGTAATAATCATTGCTATCTGTCTGGTTGGAATTCAGATCCTCTAAAGGTTGAATTTTGTTTCAATATACGACTCAATGTTAGACTTTTAAGGCTATGTTTTCTAGCGGAAAATAGCCTTTTTCGTCAAAAGAAGCACATTTGGTCTTATATATAATTTCGAATCATAAATGGAATTCAAATATTACAAAACATTAATAAGAGATTTCAAACTTTGCGACAGAGATTTCAAACTTTGCGACAGTCATTTATTTTGTATATTCGATATCCACGGACCAAAGCTAGTGATGTCCAATGAGAGCTTCATATCGAAAACACCATTGCCGAATGTGTCATGAAAAAATTCGAAAGACTGCATTAGAGCAGCATGCAAAACCCATACTGTTTGCAGCAAACATAGAAAAGAGATTTTACACATTAAAGGCAGAACATTATCCCAGCAGTCATATTGGGAAAAATATCAATTATTATTTGGGGTACATATCAAACAAAGGCGTGACAGACTTAGCTTTTATAAGAACACCGATGGATGTAGAACAATATATAGACTTAAAAAAAACATTTATTAAACAAAAAAGTCCGAATTTAAATTTTATCGTGATATTGATCCTAAGTGTAAGTCACATTTATGGTGGATGTGGCTTTTTTATGATTGTTGCAAAGTTTAGGATACGCCAGCCCAAAGTCCCGACCTTAACCCTATAGAAAATTTATTTACGCACCCAAATAATAGATATCATTCGTTATACAAAGCGTTGACTGTATATCTGAATAATATTGAAATTGGAACTAGGTGAAGCCGCATACTTTATTATTAACTAACGGTTTATAAGAGTCATGTGTGAAAGTAAAGTATTGGTATTGGAAAATGGTTGCTTTTACAGTCACACTACTAATGTAAAGAACATTATTAAAAAAAATAAAAAAAATCCTTTAATTATAAGTTAAAAAACTGAAAAAAAAATCGTTTTATGTCTTATAAAAATTATAGTGCTATAATAATAGGGTGATAAGGTGCCCCCTGAACACTTTTTTCTTTCAAGCCTCATACAATTTTTTATTTTATAATTTTTGGTTGCTTATAAATTTTAGCTAATAGGTACATATGTAACCTTTACAATGAATATACATATGTCATACTTTAAGCTTGATATAAATATTTTATTGCTGTTTTAAGGGAGGAAGACAAAGTGTTCAAAACTGCCCCCTGGGGGCACCTTTGAACAAGGCTGGACATTTTTGACCGGCTTGGTCTTTTACAGTGTTTATGTTAAAATTTAAATGCATTTTATTCAAACATATCAGAAATGCGTTTATTTATTAAAAAATATATACAAAAATTTTGAAAATGGAATAATTTAGATCAAAATTTATTAAAACAAATGCAAATGTGAAAATGCAGTTAATTTCGTAGTCTTATTATCACATTTGAAATTTTGAGAAATCGAAGCCAAAAGTTAAAAACTCCTCTTTTTACTGGAATTTAATGGGCATGTTCAAAGGTGCCCCACCCGTGGAATTTTACGGAAATGTATAATAACTTTTTTTGTAATAAATATATATGAAAGAAATTACATTAGTTATGTTTGAAATGATTATTATTGGAATGCAAAAAATTTGTTTAACGAAAGAAAACGTTCACAGAACTCTTCCTGCGCCCATACAACCAAAAGAAAAAAGTTTACAATTACACTGCGAAAAAATGGTCACCTATGTACAATTTGTCGACAACTGAAAAAGCTAGCCAAAGTGGTTTACGCAAATAAAGAACACGATTGTCATATACAAAAATGTGGTAGCGGGTCGGAAAAAATTTAAACCAAGATTTTATGAGCGCTGTTCAAAGGTGCCCCCGTTCAAAAGGTGCCCCCCTCTCCCCTATAAGATATTACTCGAACTTTTTAACTTACAAGGTTTGTGTTCAACACAATTATAAATGAATATTTAATTTACTTTTTAAATGTTTTTAATTTTTTTGACGTTTTTTAACAACTTATATTTGTCGTAAATAAAAATTTGTGTTAAATTTAAAAAAAACTTAAGACACTTGATGTTACCTTCTATTGTTATACCATGAAACATTAAACAATTTTCGTTTTTTTTTTTTCTTTTTCAAAATTCCTCATTTAAATTGTAATTGTTCCCTTGTAATATGTTCAATGTAAATGTAGCATAACACAACAAATTAATAACTCTTGGCAACAAATGTTTCACTTTTACTTAACAACAAAGTTGAGATGTTAACACTAACACGAAAATAAATAAACACAAACTACCTGTTGCATACTTTCAGGCTGACTTTATCTTTATTATGTTATTCTAATGTACAACACAACACAAGCAGTTGAATTTTGTCAACAAAAAACGTTTATTTTGAAATACATTATTTTTGTTATTAAATTTAAATTGCATACCTGGGACATAGTTGAAGGTTTAATAGTGGCGTTAGTTCCTTGTGGAATATTTTTATAGTAATACACTTTTTTATTTATTTTATAAAATTCAGCAATTTACTTTGTTTTAATTTTCTTAAATATTTTCTAACAAATAATCTAGACGGTTTGGCGTTATGCTTTTTTTTTTGTTTTTTTTTCAAAAATATTTTGTTTATTTTTTCGCTTTTATTTGTAAACAATTGTTTTCGACACGAAAAAAAATATCCGCAGATACGTATGAAGATGAGAGACACTCGAATGCGTGACCAGGAATGTGACAAACCATCGACAGAACACAGCCTTTTATATTATTGAGCGAATGCTGTAGCATTCTGTTGGTGCTAAGCACCAACACAGCTGGAGTTGGGTCGGCCGTTTGGGTGATGACAAGTAGAATATCTGGACAAAAAAAGCTTCGATTGCCTGTGTGCGTATTTATTAATAGTAACAGTTATTTTAATTAAAAATTGATATATATTTGATTAGAGTTAATAAATTAGTTGCTCGCATAATACCCCTATCCTCAAATATAATCGATTATTATCGAATTGTCCTTGTTAAAACATTTTAAGAATGTGTGTGTTAATATTCAGGGAGAAAAATATACAATTACATAAAAGGAAGAGGAAGATCACATGATGTATCAACATTAATGGGCAGAGCATTGCATAAGGGTGAAATCTTGATAAAAGGGAAATCGGCAAGGAGTGTTTAAAAGGATGTATTAAAACGCATGTTTCAGTATGTTTGGCGATATATAAAATGTCGGAAAATAAACCTATCACATATAAAAAATTAAAGTTCTTCAAAAATAAAATTTAAATCTCAGTCGAAGCAAAAAATACCCCGACTCCGGAAAGGGTTTTATTTTTAATTCGTAGCCTATTTTTCCGAAGTACAGGATTTAAAGATCATTTACATACAAAGGAAAAATCAGGATTTAGCCCTGTTGATCCAATGAACTGGTTCATTTCGGAACTACCCAATTCATATTATGAATCGAATTTTCAGTGGCGAGATCCGAAACTATAGTCTTTCTGCCTTACCCCTCGGTGAACTATGCCATACATTCCCCCACTAATAAATGGTTGTGTTTTTTTTTTTATAAAAACAACAAACGGGAAGCACAAATTCAAGCTGAAAGTCATTTGAAATGATCTCAAAACCGATGTAAATAACCTTAATTTATTTTCAGGATTTCGTAAATGCACAGGATTTACGAAGGATTTCGTAAAAGCACATCACTGTCAAACTAAACCATAAAGTGGAGGGTATAGAGCTTTGAAAATTTGCACTTACATTGCTATTAGGTACTAGGTACTCTTAGTTGGTATTGCATATTGGATATATAGTGTTCCACGTTTTGGTATAGCCCCATATAAAGGCACCCCCAAATATTCTGTATAATGGGGATTTTTTACACGTTTCTCAATCGAATTGTCTGTTATTTGCCACGTCTGGTTCTCATTAGGTATTAAATCTTCCTACCAAAAATCTTAAATATGGGTCCACTTTTTTAAGGTAGCCCCCATACAACGGTACCGCCCCATTATTCGATATTTTGGGGGATTTAGACACGTTTTTCAACAGATCCAGCTGTAAATTGTTATTTTGGATTCACTTTGGCCATCACATCTTCCTACGATGATTTGATGGTTTTGGGTACATGTTTCTACCTAATTGGTTGTTATTTTGGGTTGTGGTTTACCACCTCCCTACTAAAAATTATCAATATTGGCTAAACCCCAAAGATCGGTATTTTGGAGAGTTTGAACATGTTTTTCATCGAATTCGTTCTAATTGAATTTAATAAATTCTTATGGGATGTCAAATCTTCCTACCAAAAGTTATCAATGTCAGTTTACGGGTTGGTATGGCTCCCATAGAAGGGTACAATTCCATTTTCGGCATTTTGAAGAATTTAGTCGCATTTTCCAGGCGATGTGCCTATGATTTGGCATAAAGGTTTCTGGAAGTCTGACTTATATACAAATTTGTGCGGTGTAAATATAGGTCTCACTTTTGATGTAACTCCACGAAAATTCATTTTTAAGCGTATTTTCTCATGGGGATTGCTAAAATTTGACACTTAGGATTCCTGCTGAATAAAAAAATAAAAAATTTCCTTTTAAGTTTTTCAACTAGAGCCATCACATAACGCCATAACGCGGTCCTTATATAAATGTCCCGATTGACTTAAGCAATTTTGAATACACCCCACGTGGTGAAAGTTCGGCCCGGCTAAACTTAACAACGTTTTTAGTTGTTTCCTTTTCAGTTGAAAGTACGACTTTGACGAAAATGGAATGTTTGACCAACAGGCTGTGGATGGCAATTTTTCGAACAAAATTGTCTTAAGCGATTAAGCACATTTCTCCCCGGTTCGGTGGGTATGTTAATAAACAAAATTGTTATATTAAGAAGTTCTGAGAATACTCAAATAATTGAAGAGAGGCTATTACATCCAGAAAAAATACACTTATAGGATTTTTCTGTGGTCTGAAGTAGAGATGGGCAGTGGGTAAATACCCAAAGGTAAATACCCGGTAAATTGGATAAATACCCATTTGTGGGTATTTATATGGGTATTTACTATATTGAGTCGGTAATACATCTTACACCCAATTTCCGGGTTTCTGTTATCAAATCGATTTAGAATGGATAGTTTTACGATACTTTAAAGACGTGTATAAATACCCGGCCACACATGTTTCTAATGTCAAATCAAATATAGAAATCCAACATGGGGTCCCTGGGTCCAAGTTTTGATATAGCCCCCATATAACCGTATCTCCCGATTTAAGGTATTTTTTGTCTATTAGACACATTTTACAACCAAATTGGCTGTAACTTGGCACAGAGTGTTCTTTTTGGGTACCAAATGCCCATGCAAAAATGTATGTATGTAGGTCCACGTTTACTGGTAGCCCCCATACAAAGGTACCCCTATTTTGAGTATTTACCCAAAAATTGGGTATAAACTCATTAACTGCCGAACCACTTGACATAGGCGGCCAAAATTTTGCACACATGTTTCTAATGTCAAAGCAAATAAATTCGGGAGATACGGTTATATGGGGGCTATATCAAAACTTGGATCCAGGAACCCCATGTTGGATTTCTATATTTGCTTTGACATTAGAACATGTGTGCAAAATTTTGGCCGCCTATATCAAGTGGTTCGGCAGTTAATGAGTTTATACCCAATTTTTGTGTAAAAACTCGGGTATTTACCAAAGTATTTACCCACGACTTTAAAGTATCGCAAAACTATACATTCTTAATCGATTTTATAACAGAAACCCGGAAATAGGGTGTAAGATGTTGTATTACCGATTCAATATAGTGAATACCCAAATAAATACCCGCAAATGGGTATTTACCCACCCCTTAGGTATTTACCCGGTAAATACCATCTCTAGTCTGAAGTTATGATTGAACCTTACCTATTCGAAAACGACAATGGGACGACTGTCACCACTGTCAATTCGGAGCGGTATGGTCATATGATAACCGACTTTTTTGCCTGATATTGAGGAATACGACCTGGAGAATTCGAGGTAATATGGCTTTATTGCAAGAGACATTTCCTAACCGCATAATTTCTCGTTGGGGGTATATCATCTTGCCACCAAGATAAATTCGCTTAAAATTGGATAAACAAATTTAAAAAAATAATACTGTGGGGAAGATACTAGAAGAAGTAGACCCTACTTCGGACATAATCTAAGCAAAAATTTAACAATTTTGTGGGTGGGGTACCAGAAGGAGTGGACCGATACTCTTCATTTTCGAACATGATCTAAGTTTGGAATAAATAAGACAATGTGCATCGTTTGAATGAAATCGGTGACTCTCTTCAAAAGTTATCTTGCCACCAGCCGGCCAGACAGACGGACGGACGGACATTTGTAAATCGACTCCAAATTGTCTGAAACGGATATGATCCACGAAAACATGGGGTCTACAACCAACATTTCAATGAGGCACAATTTTGCCGTAACAAAGTGTTTGATTGTACGTGCATTTTTGACCAAAAAACATCCCTCTAACACGCCTCTACAATCGTATTCATCGGACTTGGCCTCCCTGCATTTTCCCGCTAAAAAAATACATTTCTTTCAAAATAGTTGACATCACTTCACAACACCACAGACGAACTGACGCATATACCAACAAGAATTACAATATGTTCTTGAGTGGTACAATAACTGTATTCAAAATAGACAAATCGGACACTAACACATAGTGTCCGATAGAAAATTTAATTGTTTTATTTAATTTTACCAATTTAAGAAAGTCCAATAATATTTTTTTTTATATATGATCCTTACGATTAAATAGCTACATGTATATATAGAGACACAACTAAGTCCGAGAGAAAACGTGTGATGATATCCATGAGAAAAGTGAAGACCATATCTATTTACCTTTTAGACCGTATATTATGAAAACCCAGGAAAAGTGTTGCTAGGTTGCAAACCCATGAAAAATATTTATGTATTTTTTTGTCAGTTCCCGTGCTTAAACTTTTCAAATTTATAAAGGAAAAACTGAAAACAATTTCGATTAATAGAAGATGTGTTTATGTTTGAAACTGGGCAAAATTAGTTTAAAAATGTATTTAATATTTCATTGTTAAATTATATATTTTTTCTGTCATTACATTTGAACCTTGATCGGGTTTTATTTCGATTTACGTCACAAGATACAATTCTATTTCAATATCTACACCATTGATATTTACACATAAAGTGGTACTGGATATATTTTAATACAAATTTCTCCCAAGTGAGTTTTCAGTCTAATACCGGACATTGCTGCAACCTTACGGAAAACAGGATATTTTAACCACCCTGCCTTTGAATTTTTAATCCGCGCGAACTATATTGACTACAGCGGAATTGCCTTCTAACCTAAATTTTGTATAATCGAATAAAATGAAAAGCTTTTGTTGAAGGGCCTAAATAACATAGTGCTAAGCCATGAGTAACACCATCCAGGAACACCCGGTGAGGATCCGAAACAAACGAGCTCTTCTAAACAATAGTGCATACGACCATATAAAGAATCGACCAAAGATCTAGTTAATAATAAGATCCGGGACCACGTACGTAACTCTAAACCAGTGAGCGGAGCAGTATAGTCGGATGGGACCGACCATATGATACCCTACACAACTACCACGAAAATCTAACTTTCTGCGGTTCTATATTCTGAGCCTGGGCAATATTGCGCGATATTTGCACCCTCTTGACCGACTAAAGGTCAACAAATATTACTAATGTTCAGTACAGAACTTCTAATTACTTGTCCAGATTCCTATGGCCTATAGATCGATTCGAACAAAACACAAATAAATAATTTTTCGGTCAACTTCATCCCAATATTATTATCTGATCGTCACCGAAAATTATAGGCGTTGTCCTTGACCATACCTGGATCATCAGGGAACATTTCAAACCGATCAGCTCTATATTTCCGCACTCTAATGTGGTAATGGGCTACTAAATAATATATGAATACGTAAGCACCTGTAAATATTTAAGTGTATCTCCCACATCCGAGTACATACGACAATATAATTGGTATCAATTTCAAGATTAACCACTCATCTTGGATGTACTGTCAACATCTCGGGTCTATGTCCTTCAGGAGTAAATATATATACCATAGAATACAAATTTTGTCATTTTTCACACAAAAGTTAGGGTCCATTTGACCCGCTAAATATTGACCGATCTTTATCAAAACAGGCATTCTTATACTTTGGCCCGATTCCCTTCTCCATGTAAAAATTCACGATGTTAGGGCCATAATTGCAGCCTCTTGAGCGACCAGAAAATCAGACAAAAATAAAGTTTTTGTTCCATTTCATCCCCTAAATATTAAGCGATCTTTACCAAAAACAATAGGGGTCTTCATTGGCCAGAACCCATCCTACATGCAAAATTTGGTGAATATTGGTCCATAACTGTGGCCTGTATCGTGTTTACAAATTATAATGAACAGATGGACAGACGGACGTACACACATGTCTAGATTGGCTCAGCTAGTCGAGATATGACGAAGTGGTTCAAGAACCAATATTTCGCGGTGTTACAAACTCTTGGGGCTGCACAGAGCTATAATACCCTGACGTACTGAATTATGCCCTAATAGGTTGTTTAGGCTGTAAAAAATTTAAATACAGAATTAAAGACAATCAGGTTAGAACACTAGGCTAGGAATTTCAACATACCGAATAGTATAGTATGCAGGACCATTGTATGGGTGATATTAAAATACATGGATCTACAATTGCTGAGGAAAAAATTATTTTTAAGGTTATTTTTTAGGGAATCTGGAATTTATCAGAAAAAAATGCGGCTAAATCCATCAGAGTGTTGAAAAAGGAGTGATATAAAGGCCCCAGAGATGCAATTACGCCCATTCAATTGGGAAAGGGTGTAAATGTTTCGAATTCATATTAGAAACAAAAACGTACAGACATTTTGCGTAACCATTTTGACGTCGATAATTTTCTATTCAATCGAAAATGAAATTCAAAACACCGTAAAGCCATAGGAGAACGGCAACGGCATTTGAAATTTTATTTGAATGGTTAAATAGGTATTCAATAGAAACAGAATAAGGATTACTATAATTATTTTTGTTAACTACACAAATCTCTTTTATATTTTCAGCTAATGACAAGTGTCAGATTCTTGTTATTTTTTCTCTCCTCAACCACACACTTGTATGTCCAATTCTTTATTGTTTTTTTGGTTAACCGTTTATATGATGAATTGCTTTGTCCAATACCTCTCCAATGGATTTGGAATTAAATTAGCCCAAATGCATTTCCAATTATCATCATCATTCGTACGTCATCGCACACATTTGGATGACGATTTTGTGTGTGTGTGTGTGTGTATTGGTTTCATTTGATATTCATTGACCAGGAAACGTTTAAAGAAAAGAACACTGCACGTTTTTTTTTTGAATTACGTCAAAATTTCAAAGATGCAGCACATTAGAATTGAATTTGGTTTTGCATACGCAACATATCTATACTCAATTATAGAGAAAGGATATTAGCGATGAATTGTTCGAAATTGATTTTGAACGAAATTCTTTAGAAAGTCTATAACTGAGAAAATCTTGAAACGATTAGAGTGACATCTGAGAAAAAAAATATGAAACTTCGACAGAATTTCCACCATACGGTGAATTAAAAATACAAATTGTATTCTTTTTTTGCAGACTTTTTCTAAAAAAAATGCATACATACATATAAACTATATTTTTCATTATATATCTTTGTGTGGCCCCAAGAATTTCTAATGCCGCGAAATATTGGTCCTAGATCAACCTTTTAGTCATATCTTGACTAGCTGAGTCGATCTAGCCATGTATGTCCGTACGTCTGTCCATTATAATTTCTAAACGAGATACATGCCACAGTTCTGGACCAATCGTCATGAAATTTTGCAAGATACGTTAATATTGAGGGGACCAAAAAACTTTATTTTTGTTTGTTTTTCTGGAGGCCACAATTATGACCCGAACATTACGACATTTATTTTATACATACATATTTACAGGGGTCTGCCTATTCGGATATTGTTAAGTATTAACCTTACCACACTACTTGGTGGAATTTTAACACAAAGTTCCAGATATGTTCAAGGACGGCGTCTACTTTTCGGTGATGATCAGACGGTATTTATGAGATGAAATCAACCGAAAAAATTACGACATACGTAAGTAAATCAAATGATTACGTACTGGCTGCGGATTTATGGTTTACAGGAGAATAAAAGACCTCGTCTCCAGGTTCGTATAAAGGCGAAGTTCTTCTATATCAGTCTCATTTGCGCCCATGCTCCGTTCGAAGACAAAGATGAACAGTCCAAAGACATTTTTACGAGCGCCTAGAAACAGCATATGACATCTGCCTGGCCATGACTTTAAAATTCTCCTAGGAGATTTTAATGCAAACATCGTAGGAAAATATTTTTTGACCCCACCGTCTGAAAATTCAGCCTCCACGAAGAAACATCCGACAACGGCATGAGGTTGAATGACTTCGGGGTAACAAAAAACATAATAGTTAGTAGCACCAGATTCAAGCATCTCGATCTGTCTTTCTTCCGATCAAACTACGATAAATCAAATTGATCTTGGTGTGACAGACAGAAGGCATTCATCCAATGTTTAGACGTTCGATCGATGCGAGGGATGAATATCGATTCAGACCACTACCTAGTAGCAGCCAAGGTTCGCACTCGTCTTAATGTTGCAGCAAAGGTGCGATCTAACACAACACGTAAACTCGACGTCGAAAAACTGCAAACACAACAGGGCCTACTCCCCTCAACTTACCCACCTGCTTGACGAAAGCTCTTCTTGTCCCGATAATAGTATAGAAGCACAATGGCAAAGAATTGCCCACTCCCTACGAACTGCAGCAAAAGCAACACTTGAGTGCCAAAAACCGTAATGCTACTGATGAGAAAAACCCAGGGTACAGGCAACCCTGCAGACAGTAGCAACATGTAATACGATGGAGAATTATCGGAAGAAAAGGAGAGAGAAGGCATGTATTTCAGAAAGAACAAGAAAAACGTGAACGGGAGCAAATCGAGGTGTACAGGAGTCTGAACAAAGTCGGAAAATTTTACCAACGAGTAAAACACCAAACCGAAGTCTTCGGTGTAGGAACATCCTCCTGTAGAGATGAAGAAGGAAATCTGGTGACAGATACATACAACGTGTTGAGGATCTGGAAGGAGTATTTTAAAAAGAAAGAACTAGAAACACGTGAACGGGAGCAAAGATGTACAGGAGTCTGAACAAAGTCCGAAAATTTTACCAACGAGTAAAACACCAAACCGAAGTCTTTGGTACAGGGACATCCTCCTGTAAAGATGAAGAAGGAAACCAGGTTACATATACAGACAGCGTGTTGAGGATCTGGAAGGAGCATTTTGAAAAGCTTCTAGTATCAAATAATGGCGGTGAAGAAGAATCAGAACCAATAAGGGATGATGGTATAGAGTGTATACCACCTAGCCAAGATGAGATCATAAAAGCAAATAATCGACTCAAGAACAATAAAGCAGCAGGACCCTACCAGCCGAACTATTCAAGACTGGTGGCTAGAGGAATGCCTGTTCAATGATTGGAACCTCCGCATCCTATGTCTCGTGCACAAAAAAGGAGACAAGACGGTATGTGTCAACTATAGAGGAATTAGTCTCATTCCCATCGCATATAAAGTGCTATCCAGCGTACTGTGTGAACGTCTGAAGCCAATGAACAATGGCATTATTGGACCATACCAATGCGGCTTCAGACCTGGCAAATCCACCATTGGCCAGATTTTTACTCTCCCTTCCAAATTCTGGAAAAGACTCACGAAAGACACATACCACATTTCCGTCGATTATGAAGCCGCATTCGACAGTCCTATCCGTTCGGAGGTGTTTGAAGCTATGTCTGCATTCGGCATTCCTGCAAAATTAATATGGCTATGCATGGTCATCAGTTAAAGTCGGAAAGGACCTCACAGAGACCTTCAATACCGAACGAGTGCTCAGACACGTTGACAGCCTCTCGTGTGACCTTTTCATCATCCTGCTGGAAAAGGTTATACTAGAGGCAACAGTGAACAGAAATGGCCCTCTGTACACAGAACAACACAGATTACTCGCCTACCCCAGTGACATCGACACAATGGATGAATCATTGCGAGCGGTAACCGCCACTTTTAAACAAATTGAGAAGGAGTCTGCCAAAGTGGGATGGTTTCAACGTGCAAGACGTCCAGTAGACACGGACCAACTGTGAAAACTACAACTTCGATGTAGTTAAAGATTTTATATACCTCGGTACCGCCATAAATAAAACTATTGACATTAGTTTTGAAATTCGGAGAACAGATGCTACTATGGTCAATGTAAGCAGTTATACAAGAGATCTACGGGCCGATCTTCGATATATATATATATATATATATACCATCTATACACAGACATCGACATAGTCAGTCCTATCGAGCTGCAGCGACTACGGTGGTTAGGCCATATTGTGCAAATGGATGAGGATGCGCCAGCTCAAAAAGCATATAAAGGCGAGCCTACGTGCTAGAAGGGGGGCCACGTATTCGATTGAAAGAACAAGTAGAGAATGACATGGTCTTTCAAATTGGAAAAAAACTGTGCACAGAATCGACGCGCCTGGAAATATTTTTAAACCCTTCACCACACTGTGGTACAGGGTATTATGTCTTTGTGCATATGTTTGTAACAGGCAAAAGGAAACGAGATAGACACATGGTTCCTTTTGAGAATATGCATAGAATCACTTTCTAAGTCGATTTATGCATGTCCGTCCGTCTGTCTGTCTGTCCATGTTAAATTGTAAACAAAGTACAGGTCGCATTTATGATCCGAATTGGATGAAATTTGGCATAGGTCACTTATTCGGCCCAAGGACGAACCCTATTGAAATTGGGAAAAATCGGTTCAGATTTAGATATAGCTCCCATATATATATTTAACCGATTTAATGTAAACGGTCCCTATATATCTTTCGATTTGCACGAAATTTGGTATAGCCTAATTATTTAGGTCTAGAATGATGTCTGCCAAGTTTCGTGAAAATCGGTCCAGATTTAGATATAGCTCCCATATATAGTTTCGTCCGATTTCATGTAAATGGTGCCCAAAGTGATTTGCACGAAATTTGGCATAACGTACTGAATTAAGCCTAGAGTGATGTCTGCCAAGTTTGGAGAAAATCGGTCTAGATTTAGATATAGCTCCCATATATAGTTTCGTCCGATTTGATGTAAATGGTCCACCAAAGTCGCTAAATATCTTTCGATTTGCACGAATTTTGGCATAACGTAGTGAATTGAGTCTAGAATGATGTCTGCCAAGTTTCGTCAAAAAAGGTCAAGATTTAGATATAGCTCCCATATACAGTTTCGTCCGATTTCATGTAAATGGTGCACCAAAGTCCCTATATATCATTCGATTTGCACGAAATTTGGCATAACGTACTTAATTGAGCCTAGAATGATGTCTGCCAAGTTTCGTGAAAATCGGTCCAGATTTAGATATAGCTCCCTTTTATTATAGATTGATTTTAAGTAATTGACGTACTAAGAAACCAATAGGAACAAAACGTTCTGAAATTAGTATAACCTAACCTGTGACAATTTTGTTTGAAATCGCTCAATATTTGGATAGAGCTTCCATATATATTTTCTCCCGATTTCAAGTAAATTGGGCATCAAACTCCTCATGTTAGTCAGATTGACATCAAATTTTGCACAACTTACAAAATTGAGCATAGAATTACGTAGTTGCGTTTTCTAGAAGTTCAGACATAGCCCAACGGATGACCTATTTATATTTGTTTGAAGTCGATTGACATACTTTATGGATAGATCTAGGTAGATTCACATTTAGATAAATATCACATTTTTTTCATCCAATTTTATGTTATAGTCCTGTTTAATATATCCATAGTGGTGAAGGGTATCATATAGTCGGCCCGGTCCGACTTTACTACTTTCCTTACTGGTTTAAGTTCAGCTTATGGAACAAACGTTCTGTCTCGAGCCATCTAAGTATGATGAACCCAGTATTATTGCAAACGCATCACAAATATTATTTTAAATGTGGTAAAATGCTCAATGGGCATGATATTACAAAAAAAAACATTGACATTATCTCGTTATTAATCAAATATGCCACTAATTGCTGTCTTATTTGACAATTGTCTAGTAATAAGGACACCACATGGTTAGGTTCGAGATAATGATTACTATATATTATGGAAGATAATTTTAATTTGTGAATTATGACAAATGATCCATCCACCCTCATTCCTTTCTCTCCTTTTGTAGTATTGCGTTAATTTCTGCTCACGTTGCGATAATTCGAACAGCATGAAAGCTATGCTATGACAATTGATAGATACATTTTTTGTATTTGTCGAATTATTGCTTGTGGTAGGCGTTAAACGAATAGCAAAAATGACATTAGCCAAATTTGACAAAACATCTTGATATTAGCTTTAGTTTTATTCAATATTTACACACAGAAAATATTCGGATTATTATTTTTCGAAATCTTTGCATTTTTTCAATATTATAGACATTTAGTCTGATTTTCGAATTTTAGGCTATTCTGAGACTTCTAGGATTTTTTTTTTTTTTTTTTGCTAAAAATTTAAATATTTTGTCCCAAATTAACTTCTATATATTCTATACAATTTGATAGAGAATCGCTCTAAAACGACATCTAGTGAGAACAATTGGTACAAACTCGGAATAAGATCGGGCTTAACCCTAAAATGAGTTTACTTATTTTTAAGATTTTTGATGTTTAGGCTGAGTAAGTAAAAAGGTGTCAGTATGTGTGCCGACAGATATATATATATACCCTCACCCTATGGTTTGCGGAGGAGGTCTTCGGAGTTATACACAGGTTTTATAATTCGTTATATAAGGTATATGTTCAATCAAAGATGTTTCGGATTTTATGTTGATCAAATATATAATACTAGCAAAGTGCCCGTTACTTCGTATGCGGAAAGGGAATACAAAAAGTTTTTGTTTTTGCAAAATAGTCAGTCTGACAATATTAATACAAATTGGTTAATTGACATACCACTATAATTTTTTACTCAAACGTTTAATATTTTTTTTATATTTTTTTTTAAGGCAGGGAAGACTATAGTTTCGGATGTCGCCACTGATCCTCATCACCACCACTAAATTCCGTCAGTAAACCACATTTTAAATTTAGTGCATTTTCTATTTAATTTACTGTAAATTTATTACAGTTTCTAAAGTTGTCTCCTTAGCTCAATACTACACTTCCACAGTAATCTAAATTCGAAATCTCAGTATTCAACAAAATCCAAATTGTTTCACATTTAGAACTTTTCATTCTCATAGGTAAACATTTCTAAAACTACATCAATCCCACAGTTTAACAACAATATTAATTCCACCAAAGTCCAAATTTTACCAAATTTAGTACTTTTTATACTCATAAGTACGAATTTCCAAATGTACCTCAATCCTGCTTTCAAATAGTGATCGTAAGTCTAAATTTAAGAATTCCAGCTCTGCCTGTTCATTAAAAATCAAATTGTCCCAGATTTGGTACCATTCTGTTCTTTTCGTACCCACATTTCAAACATATCTCATATTCTAAATGTGACAAATAGCAATCGTACGTCCAAATATAAGAATTCCAGCTGTGTCTGTTCACCACAATGTACCAGTTTTCGTACCACTCTGTATCCATATTCCAAACCTATGTCAATCATACAGTCCTACACTCCAAATCTAATTTTAATTCCAATTTTTGGATTCCCGCTCACACAAAACGAATTGTACCCTATTTAGTACCATTTAGTGTTTCTCGTATTCATAGTGTACGAAATTCCAATAATTTTCATTTCAAATTTAAGTTTTCCTTCTCTATCTGTTCACTCAAATCTAAATTGTACCAAATTTAGTACCATTTAGTACACATAATGACGAAATTTCAAAACTACCGACATATCTTAATCTTGTACTCCAACTGTAATTTTAATTCAAAATTTCAGGATCTCAGCCAATCACTCCTCTTGGATATACTATCAACTTCTCGGCTCTATGTAATTCAGGAGTAAATATATACGCGATAGAATACAAATATTGTCAATTTTCACACAAAAGTCAGGGTCCATTTGACCCGCCAAATATTGACCGATCTTTATCAAAACTGGCATTCTTATTCTTTGACCCATTCCCCTTCTCCATGTAAAAATTCGCGATGTTTGGGATATAATTGCGGCCTCTGGAGCGTCCAGAAAATCAGACAAAAATAAAGTTTTTGGTCCATTTCACACCCTAATTCTTATCTGATCTTTACCAAAAACAATAGGGGTCTTCATTGGCCAGAACCCATCATACATGCAAAATTTCATGAAGATTGATCCATAACTGTGGCCTGTATCGTGTTTACAAATTATAATGGACAGACGGACGGTGAGTCTAGGACCAAAATTTCGCGGCGTTACAAACATTTAGGGCTGCACAAAGTTATAATACCCTGACAACATAGTTGTGTAGGGTATAACTATTTGGTATGATTTAGTTCTTTTTCCCAAACTACGTCAATCCTACACGCCAACAGTAATTTTAATTTCAGCTCTATCCGTTCACACATAATCAAGATGTACAAAATATAGTACCATTTAGAACACATAAATACTATGTTTTCATATCTTAATTCTATACTCCAACAGCAACCATTATTCATAATTTTAGGTTTCCAGTTCTCTCCGTTCAAATCCAAATTGTACCAAATCTTGTGCCGTTTAGTACTTTTCGTACACATAAATACGAATTTCCAAAAATTGAGCTATAGAGAGCTCAATCTTCAAGAGCAATCTGAATTCCAAATTTTATGTTTTCAGCCCTCTCCGTTCTATCAAAATCCAAATTGTACTAAATTTGGTACCATTTAGTACTTTTCGTACCAATAAGTACGAATTTTCAAAACTACTTCAATCCTACACTGCAACAGTCATTTAATTTCCAATATCAAGCCTCCAGCTCTATCTGTGAACCGAAATGCAACTTGCACCAAATTTAGTACCTTTTCGTACACATAAGTATAATTTTTTAAATCTAGCTCAATCCTGTACTCCAATAGTAGTCCTAATTCCGATTTTCAGGATTCCATCTCTATCTAAATGCAAATAGTACCAAATTTAGTACCATTTTGTACTTTTATACACATAAGTACGAATTTCTTAAACCTTTTCCATACATCAACAAAACTTCCTTACCTTTATTCCGTATAAAATTTTAAGATTCTTGCTATATATGTTCAATATATATACAATTAGAACTAAATTTAGTAATTGTTAGTACTTTTAGTACACTTATAGGTCGAATTTCCAAAAACCCTTTTGTACAGCTTTCTAACTTTCCATCATGACCCACATTCCAAAGTTCAGAATTCTAGCTCTTCGCGTTCGCCTAATACAAAGGGTACCATATTTGGTACATTTTAGTACATTTCGTACCTTTCTAGTTCGAATTTTCAAAAACCCAGCCTTATCTCACGGCTACACACACATACAAAATTTGGTTCAAATCAGACATTCCATTCGCCTGATATTGGATTTATACGTATAGAAAATGTTGATAATTTGTGGAGAAGGTACCAGAAGAAGTGCAACAATGGGACCCATCTTCGGACTTAATCTAGTTAATCTGTGCAAAGTTTGGTTCATATGAGACAATCAAATTCGCCTGATATTGGATTTACAAATATAGAAAATGTTGACCATTTGTGGTGGAGGTACCAGAAGGAGTGGACCAATGGATCCCATCTTTGGACTTGTTCTAGGCTTAGTAAAGATAATAGGTTGTGTCAAAGTTTGGTTCAAATCCTTAAACTTAAACTATGTTTGGAAGTAATATTACGATGTGCTCCCTTCGAGAGTTATCGTGCGCACTAACTGGCCAGACAGACAGACGGAGATTTGTAATTCGACTCCAAATTGTCTGAGACGGATTTGGTCCAAAGAAACATGGGGTCTAAAACCAATATTTCGATGAGGCACATTTTTACCATATCCAAGTGTATATGGGCAATATTGCCAATTTTTTAACATAGCTGAAGCGGAGGTTCGCCCCTTTATAACTCGGGAATTAATTATATGAACAAAAGTGAATAGTGTTGGGTTAATTGATCTGTCGTTGCAAACTGTTCATGATATTGACCTCCAAACTTTATTATGGTGGATGCTGTGTCTACTTTAATGTAAAAAAAAGTGTAAAAACAGATAGGAGCGAACCAGTTTCTTTATGTTCTCTATCGATTTGTGATTAAGCGACTCATTTCACGCTTTTCGTGTCAAAGTAAAACTAGAAGCCAACAAAATGGGGGCTACGCCCCTTATGTATCATTTTTCAAAATTTTAACTGCATCTACCTTTAAATGATGCTGACATTTTGAAGCTCGATTTTGACTGTTTTTTGAATTTTACTTCTAGTTTTAATGTGCAAACGGGAATTTCTAAAAATCGATTATAAGATTATTGTAGTCGCGAATCTGAGTAATTTGATATATATTTTGTGCATTTAGTATGCACAGCTTCAGAGCAATACTCATCCGAAGTTGAGAATTTTGTGCGATCAAATTTCTAAAAAACCTATTTTTCGGGCCAAATTTTTAGATCTGTCAACTGAATGATATGGGTACCCGCGATCAATAAGGATTTTTACGTTTCGGATGATATAAAATCTTCTCCGCGAAAATCCATCTACTAGAACGGAGGGAACTGGCCTTCCAAAAACACGAAATTTGGCAAAAAATGTTTTTGAAAATATCGCTAATTTATTTGCGTTTTCTGTGGATCATTTCCGCTTCAATAAATGACCTCATACGGATTTTTATCTCTTTCGAAAAGATAACTTAAAAACTTCAGCCGAAAGTGGCTGGCACATCCATGGTTCTTAATGGACCACATTAAAATCGGTATAGATCGATTTATTTTTTTAGGGTGCACACCGAAATCGGATGCGCGTTAATGGCATATGGAGTTTTCGGAAATTATTCGCGTTTTACGAGTTTTTGGGTGCTTCAATGCAACGTGTGGCACATCTTAGCCATCAAATGAAATTTCGCAAAATATATATGGATTGGAAGATAAACTTCAGTACTTCCTGGAAACCGCATGCGCATCAAATGATTTTGAGAATTACGCGATATAGACGCAATTTAAAATGTATATTTCATAATATTATTTTATTTAAAGATTTATTCCTATTTATAGAACCCCAAGATTTATCGGAAGGGTCTTCATATAATCCGCAAGGCGTATACTTATACACAAAAAGTGATTATTATTATATATGTCAATTTTTTGGCGAAATTCGGGTAAAATAGCAGAATAACTTTTTTCTGAAATTTATTTTATAAAATTAAATAAAAAAACAAATATTTTTCCTCAATATCTTGTTTTGTTGTCGCTGTGATTTACAAACCGCTACACGGATTTGTGTGATTTTGATATCATTTGATTCATCATAGTGTTTAGATTATGCAGATATTTTTAAATTAATTTTTAGGTGTGCTTATGTCATTAATATAATGAAAATATTGACGTAATCTCCTATATTTTTATTATTTTTCTCATATTTCGCGAAGATGTGCAACTTTTTTGCGATTATTGTAATATAGTCATATTCTTATTTTACGGAGGAAGATATATATCAACGTTTTTGGTCAATATAATAAGCGGTGTAATTTTAAGATTTTTTTCTTATGCCCAAAAGACCCCTCCAGCGAGTTAATTGAGGGTTAACATAATAGACAAAAGGATTCCCCTCATTAATATCAGTAATATTGCCAAAAAAAACCCAATATATACCTAAAATGCAAGGATTTCGAGAAATCTTAATCTGAATATTTTCAAATCTCTTGAAATGGGGGAATATTGCCCCCGTTTTTGGGTTACTTGCCGACGTAAGCTATCAAAACGCCGATAACATGTATTCGATTTTTAGCCCTGTAGACATTTCTCGATAATATTTTTTTTTCTTTTTCACAATGTTATAGTATGAAATAAGGAGTTCTAATTCGGTGGGCAAGATACTGCCCAGATACTGGTCCATCTTAAAATATAGCATACATAATGGTACGCCCAATTTTCGGTATTTTTAGGAGTTAAGACAAGTAATCCAATTAAATTTTTGTCAAAATGATTACCTATTAATTAATTAACTAATATTGATTCGCTGATTTGGTGACTAAAGAATTATATCGGAAATTGTATAGTATAGTTCCAAGTGGGTTTAAAAACTCCATTGCACATCAATTTCTATATGCCTATTGTGTAGGCTGTAATCATATCTCTCAATATTAACGTGCATACAATTCCAAAAAGGATTTTCTCATAAAACTTTTTGTCAAACCTTCGCCATTCCAAGTCTATGAACACACTAAAGAATTATCATTCTTCTTTTTTTTTTTGCAACCCCATCCACACACACACATACAAATATACATACTATTTAGTATATGTCACAGATACGAACACATTTGATTTGATGACAAATGATAACGACAATTGCTTCAATTAGTGTCAAGCTGTCAAACATATGTCAGCATTGAATGAATCCTTATTATGGTCGGTCGTTCGCTATCGACAAACAAAAACAAATAACCACTGTGATAATTGTCGTACAAGCATAGTTGTGTGAGTGTGTGTGCGTGCGTTGGGTTCATTAACTAACATCTTTATTCTTCTGTCGAAGGTCTTGAGTGGGTGATTACATTAAAAAAAAATACATCAACCTATAGATATTTTTTTCAATCTAAATTAAAATGTATTAGATTTGAAATATATATATATATATATATATAATAAATGTAAACAAAGTAAATCGAATATCAAATTCGTTTTATTCTCTACACTGTGAAAAACAAAGAAAAGCATACACGTACACAAGACCGGCATAAATCAAAAATTTTGAGTTAATAAAACAGAATTATTCGTCATATCACTCATGTTGCGTAAAAAATTCAAATTAATATCTTTTACACACTCTGATTGAGAAGCTGTAGAAGTTTCTCCCTTTAGTGTAAGGTGTGAGACAATTGAAAACTTAAAGCCGATTTTCGGCAAAATCGTTATTTTTTTATTTATGCCGATCTTGCAGCAAGTAAACGATGTGTAATCACTTATCATTTTTGTATCGATGAAGATGTTTTCACGCATCTCGGTCTGGACGATGCGACAAACTGCACGAACTTTTGTGGTCTTGTTCGTCGTCTTCGTCTTTGAATTGTAAATGAATTGATTGTTTCGAGATTTTCATTCTTACGTTCGCAGCCGTAGCCACATCCTCTTTTTCACGTTCATTGCGTATGCGGCACATATTCTATTTTGTGAATGAAAAAGTAATGTGGAAATTATAGCAACACTTACATCACAATAGAGGATGCGAAGAGAATCCATAACACTACTTCGTTATATTTGCCTGTAATAGTAAAATTAAAAAAAAAAAACTAAAATATTTCACCATTAACGTAAATATCCATTCGAAGTTTAAGTATTATATACCCAAAGGGTTTATAATGACGACAATATAAACAATTGGATGATGTCGGGGATTCATCCTACCTAAACCCTTTGTGTTTTTGATATGAAGCTCTCACCGTACATCACTAGTTTCGATACATCGAATATCGAAATAAATAACTGACACAAAATTTGAAATTTGTAGCTAATAAGCTTATTTAGATACATAGATTTTTGTATTTTTATACATGTTTCTGTAATATTTCAATTCCATTTCGTAAGTATTTCGTGTATAAAACTTTTTAAATTTTTAAGACAATATTATTAAAAAGTGGTTAACTACGATGTGTATTATTATAGAAATATTTAAAAATATAATGTTTTTACAAAACTGACCGAAGAAAAAAAAACTATAAAAAGTACATTCGGGGTACATTCGGCATTTTAAAGTGGGGCACATTCGGCAATATACAGATTGTGCAATATTATTTCCTTAAAATGTTTTTGAGTTTGTCTTTAAAACTAATCCTTTAATATGGTTCGAAATTGCATATATAATATCAAACGTGCTTATATTGACGAAAATGCGATAGAAAAACCCTATTTCTGATGGTGTGTGCGACCTTGAGATGTAAACGTCCGCCGCTAGAAAATAAAGCCCTATAATTCAAACATTGTGTGGCGTATTAAAACCAAATAGAGGCTTTAGAGGATCAGAATTTCAACCAGACTGATAGCGATGACAATTGCCCGGCTATGACTATGGTGCCGAATGTGCCCCATCAAATGCCGAAGCTACCCCGTGTTGGGGCACATTCGGCGAATTAGACTTTTTTACAAAACTGTACAATTTTTTAACTAATACTATTTTTTACATCTTTTTGTTACTATTTTTTATAATTAAGTGTCAGAGGACAATAATCAGCCATAAAGCTGTTATATATGTTGAATAAGTACTGAGATATAGAGCTCTAAAAAAAAGTGCCGAAGGTGCCCCAGTCTCCCCTATATGTTTTTAGTTTACGTTGTCCGTTAACACAATTAATCCTTCAAGACCTACATAAAATGGCGAATTTTATGGTAAATTTTTGGGAGGAAGATGAGAGACAAATTAGAACTAATTCGGTTGAAGAAAGTCCCAAAACTCCCCAAAATACCGAATGAGGGCTATCCTAAATAGTAGACAATATCGGTAGTTTTTAATACGGAGATTTGCTACCCAATGGTTCGTATCTCAATTCTATATATCATTCGAGAGATTTTTATCGCGATATTCTTGGAAGGCAGAATGATTACAACAGATGGCTAAATCATCGTAGAATTCCGTACTTTTGTAGGGTAAAGACGTACTATTCCGAATAACGACTATCCCCCATACTATAGTAGAATACGCCTATATGGGGACAACTCCAACACACCGAAGAAATCAGCTAACTATTTCAATAAAATAGGGAGTTTTATGGGGACTACCCCTAAAAGGGGCGAATATTAATAATGTGTATGTTATATTTTACCATATACGACTACAAAATACCAAATTATATGGGGGCTACCAGAAAAAAAGGACTTATATTTATAATTTTTAGTGGAGAAATTTGGTACCCAATAAGAGCCCAATGTACAACATCTCAGCGAATTCGTTTGAAAAATCGCGCTCAAGAACCTCAAAATGCCGCAAATGGTGGGGTACCCTTATATGAGAGCTATGCATAAACGTGTACCGATATAGCCCATCTTCGAACTTGACCTGCCTGCAGATAAAATACGACTCTAAGCTAAATTTTGGCGATCTATCTCAGACGCTAGAGTGTTTACAACAGACAGACGAACATGCATAGATCGTCTTAGAATTTTACCCTGATCAAGGTAACGATTATTTCCTTGAGTTACAAACGGAACTCAAGAACGAACATTATACAAAATATATAAAACAAAACAAAAATAAAGGGTTAGAAAATAAATTTTTTATATACACTCAGTGGGAAAAGTCAACGTACAGGATACCTATATATACAGTTCGATAAAAAAAATCCTGAAATAAATATTAAATAATCTAATATATTTATACCCATTAAAAAATTATAAACTATAGCTTTTATAAATTTAAAGAAATGTGTATCTTAACGATAGGGAATAAAAAAACAAATACTTTCATTAAAAAAATTCTACGTACAAGGAACTTTTATTTCATATTTTACATTATAGTTAATAGCCAGTTGGATAAGAACCGAAGAGACCAGCTTGAGAATTTCTGTCGAAGATATTTGGTTCCATTCATCTTGCCACACTTCTTTTAACATTACCTTAGAGGTAATTTTGCGATGTCGGATTCGTCGTTTTAGAGCATCCCATAGATGCTCTATTGGCTTCAGATCAAGGGACTGTGACGGCGGTCGAAGCTCTTTAGGCACATTATAGAGTATCCAAAGCTTTCCAGATCCAATTTCTCAGCGCTCCGCTTCAAATTTGACGTATTTCCACGAGTCTGACTCGTGGTACAATTTCTGTGCCTAAATTGATTATCACGAGTCTAACTCGTGGTGTGTAGAAGTGTACATTTGATGAAAAGAAAATTGCAATTTTCCCGTTATTTTCAGCTAATAATGTGAACAAAAAAAATTGTTGCAGTTGAGTACAAAGTCTAATGCAAGTTGTGTGCTAACAGTTGGAAGCGATTGATACGTCAAGGGGTTAAAGTACGCATATTTATCCATAGTAGACTTGATGAACTCCAATTACATCTTGCGCCCTATGATTCCAAATGAGAATATAACTTTTTTCCCAAAACTGTGCGTTTCACGACTTGTGAAATAGGCTTTTTCAAGAAACTAACAGTGTTGCCAGATCTACAAGTATTTAAACGCCATCAATTTCTTTGACTGATAATTTTGTGTAGAAATTTGGTTTTCGAGCATTATAGAGTAAAGTGTAAGTGTAGAATGTATATCAAGATACTCGATGAGTTCCTAGCATTAAATTATTCATTAATTTTCTCCAACTGCAATTTTGTTTTAACTAATTTATATTCGTCCTCTCTTAATCGCAGTTTCTCCATCGTGTTTTTGTGGCGCATTACTTCATCCAATTCATTTATTTTTAACTTCGTCATCTCTTGGATACACTTTCTTCGCATGCTACATTTAAATATGATGGTACACAACTTCGTTGCGTCCCTTCATCTTCTTCAAGGCCAATACACCCTCGACGAGAGACTTCATTATATATTGATTTTTCCGCTTTAAAGGTAGCTTTTTCTACATTTCAAGACTCCACTTGCGAAGTCTAGAATTACTTTCCATTATGGATACTAAATGTTACATTTGGGGTTTATTTGTTGTTTTTGACCTAGAAAAAGTGCAAAGGAACATTTTTCTATTTGTTATTTAATTTTCTATGTCTTAAAAAACACTTAAATTTTTGAAACTTCCTTAAAACGGCATATACATTCGAACTTTTTACCGGGTTAACCTTTGCATATTTGACATATATGCAAAGGAATTGACAATTCAAACCCACTGGGTTAACGAAATCCGTTTAAATCTAAACGTACTGTAAATTTATTTGTGCATTTTTTTGTAGGGGAAAACAACAAAAATAAAATTTGTTCATGATGCCTATTTTTCTCTCCTCCCTTGTACACTACTTTTAAACAGGAATCGGTATTCACGATTGGGCTGTATATGTATGTCCAATTTCCGTTATATGTTTCATGAGAATAGGATCGAAAATCAAATATAACCTTTATATAATAGAGTTCTATATTATATATGTTTGTATTAATACAAATGCACCTATAATTTAGTCAGTAGGTATGCTAAAAAAAGGTGAACTTCTCATAAGAAATTGTATATAAATATATTCGCTTGATACATAGCATACACGTATAAATTTTGTTAGTTTATAGCATACATTTATGTGAGACATTGTGTTAAATAAAATTTAATCATTGCATATGCGAAGAAGACGTGCCTTCTTTCGTTGGAATATGATACATATTTCAATGATTATTGTCTCTTTTTTATTGGAAAGTTTGTGTTTGGTGCAGTACAAAAGGTTGAAACGATGTAAAGGTGTACATTTTAAATAAATTCATAATTTTTTACCCTATACAACTATGTTGTCAGGGTATTATAGATTTGTACAGCCCTAAGAGTTTGTAACGCCGCGAAATATTGGTCGTTAAGTATACCGATCGTCATATCTCGACTAGCTGAGTCGATCTAGACATGTGTGTCCGTCCGTCCGTCCTTCTGTCCATTATATTTTGTAAACACGATACAAGCCACAGTTATGGACCAATATTCACGAAATTTTGCATGTAGGACCGCTTCTAGCCAATGAAGACCCCTATTGTTTTTGGTAAAGATCTGTTAATATTTAGGGGATGAAATGGACCAAATACTTAATTTTTGTCGATTTTTCTGGTCGCTCCAGAGGACGCAATTATGGCCCAAACATCTCGAATTTTTACGTGGAGAAGGGGATTGGGCCAAAGAATAATCATGCCTGTTTTGATAAAGATCAGTCAATATTTAGCGGGTCAAATGGACCCTGACTTTTGTGTGAAAAATGACAAAATTTGTATTCTATAGCGTTTAGATTTACCTCTGAAGGGCATTGACCCGAGAAGTTGATAGTATATTCAAGTGAAGTTGTTGGCCTTTAAATTGATACCAAATATATTGTCGTATGTACTCGGATGTGGTAGTTACACTTAAATATTTACAGGTGTTTATGTATTCATATATTATTTAATAATTTAATACCACACCAGGGGACGGAAATATAGTGCGGACCGCTTTTAAATGTTCCATGAGGTTCCAGTTCAAGGACAACACCTATAATTTTCGGCGATGATCATATAATAATGTTGGGATGTAGTGTTTTTATTCGATCTATACGCCACAATTGAAAGCCGAACATCACTTCACAATCCACGGTGAAGGGAATCTAGACAAGTAATAACAAGGGCTGTGCTGAGTATTAGTAATATTTGTTGACTGCTTGAAGTGAATTTTCGGTAACTTATCCAAACCTTCACGAAACTGCATAAATACCGTCCTTCGCGTAGACCCATAAAAAGTCTAATTCTGTCAAATTAAATGATCTAGGTGATATTGCCATGAGAAATTACGAAGTGAAGAAATTTCTCTTTCATAAAGCCATATATGTTCGAATTGTGTGGCATGTGGCACCGTCATATTCTCCAAGTCCTATTCGCCAATAGCAGGCAACGAAGTTGGTTATCATATATCAATAACATATTACCGTGACAATCATTCCATCGTCGTTTTTGAAGCAGTACGACACAATCACTCCTTCGGACCGAAGACCACACCAAGCAATTTTTTTGAATTAACATACCCACCGACCGAGTGAACAAGTGAATGCTTTGTTTCATAACAGAAGAAAATTTTGTTCGAAAATTTGTCATCCACCGCCTGTTATTCAAGCACCCATTTGAATGATCAGCTGGTTTCAGTTTTCGTGTGATGGACTTTATATGGAATCCAAATGTTAAAAAAATTAAAATGATTTGCCTCAAATAGCTTCACAATTTTACCAAAACACCAATACTTCTAAAACCACGAAATGGATAACCCTGGACCCTGTCAACATTTTTAAACGTATTCGAGTTTTAATCTTGTCAAGTATATGGTCGTAAATTCACAGTTCGATAAGTTACAAACTATGGTGGAAGAAAACCTCCTGGCTGAAAATTTACAAGGATGGTCCTTACTATCACAGGGTATAAGGTATCCGACGTATATCTAGCCCCTTTTTCACTGAAAAGTTTCCATCACAAGGAAAAAGGGAATTTAATGTTAGTTATGGAGCATATACAAATTTTGAAATTCGTTACATCCTAATACATTCCAAAGAATTAATTGAATTGTATCGGTCGTGATTCATAAGTGATGCACATTTCAGCGGCTTCTTTTGTCCAATAAATATTTGCATCCATAACAATTATTTCCAACTCTTTCGTTTTTTTTATTTTAACATTTCAATTGAAGATGGACTTGAATTTGGAATTTAAAATATGCAGCGAAGAAAAACGAATTTTTGAATATAAAATATGAATGGATGTTAAGAGTGAAATAAAAAAATTATGATAGTAATTCTGCAACAAAACAAAAATTCGAGAATTAGCTTTTGACAGATTTTTGACACGTTTTTACGGGGGTATAAAGTTGGTTGGATTTATTGAATTTTGAACTGAATAATAAAAGGGTACTACAATATACTAATTATAGTACATAATGTCCAGAAATGGCATGCTGGCATGGCATGGCAGATAATAAATATGAAATAATATTTTTTATAAATGCGAGTGCGATTTTGAAATGTTTAATTTTTACTGTCTTTCCTATTAAAAAAGTACTGGAACAGACCACTTGTTTGATTTTTACAATAAAAGACATTTCGCGGCATATTTTGTTCGGCTCTAATTATACCCTACACAACTATGTTGTCAGGGTATTATAGCTTTGTGCAGCCCCAAAAGTTTGTAACGCCGCGAAATATTGGTCCTAGACCCACCTTTAAGTATACCGATCGTCATATCTCGACTAGCTAAGTCGATCTAGACATGTGTGTCCGTCCGTCTGTCCATTATAATTTGTAAACACGATACATGCCACAGTTATGGACCAATCTTCACGAAATTTTGCATGTAGGATGGGTTCTGGCCAATGAAGTCCCCTATTGTTTATGGGAAAGATCGATTAAATTTTTGTCGGTTTTTCTGGTCGCTCCAGAGGCCGCAATTATGACCCAAACATCGTGAAATTTTCCATGGAGAAGGGGATCAGGCCAAAGAATAAGCATGCCTGTTTTCATAAAGATCGGTCAATATTTAGTGGGTCAAATGGACCCTGACTTTTGTGTGAAAAATGACAAAATTTGTATTCTATAGCGTATATATTTACCCCTGAAGGACATAGACCCGAGAAGTTTATATTATATCCAAGAGGAGTGGTTGACCTTTAAACCTTTATCTCCGTATTCGTATATTATTTAGTAACCCATTATAACTCTAGAGAGCGGAACTATAGCGCTGATCGCTTTGAAATGTTCCATGAGGTTCCAGTTATGGTCAAGGACAACGCCTATAATTTTCGGTGATGATCAGATAATAATTTTGGAATGAAGTGGACCAAAAACTTAATTTTTTGTGTTATTATCGAGTCGATCTATAGACCATAAATGAAAGCCGAACATCACAACACAACCCACGGTGAAGCTAATCTGGACAATAGCTGTACTGAATACTCGTAATATTCGGAAAATATGTCAGTTTGAGGAAGAGTTGCTGTTTACCACTAATCGGGCAAGAGGGTGCAAATATCACGAATTATTGCCCAGGCTCGGAATATACATCCGCAGAAAATTTGAGTTCCGTGGTAGTTGTGCTCCGCTCACTGGTTATATTAGGTTAATTATAATTTTGCCAATATTTTTTTTATGAAAAATTCTTAAAAAATTCCATAAATAAAAAATGTCAAATAATTTTGGGCATTGTGATTTTTTATAGAATCACCCAATCATTAGGATTTTACCTAATCATATGTAAAAAAACCATCAAAATATAATACTGGCATACAAGTTAGCAAAAAAGTCTTAACCCTAGTATACATGCCCCAATTTGCATGCATTGATATCGATGTGCATCTCAAATTAAAAAAAAACACGACGACTACATTAAATTGATTTCGCTTAAGTGGCGAATAAAAAATGCATTACTTACCGAATCCTTGCATCTTCAATTAGGTTATGTCATCTCAGACGTTGTTGTTGTCATTGGTCTGCAAGCATATAAAAGATGAACGGCATCGTCATTAGATGGGACAATTCAAGGTCACGAGAATAGCTAAGTAATATTTGGTTAATTAATTATTCAATTATTAATTAATTATTAAAGTGGTCATATTGACGAGAGCAATTGGCTGTGATTTGAAAATTCGGATTCACAATTCAAGTTTCAAAGGTAATCCATGAAAAAACACAGCATATTTCAAAGACGGCGTCGATAGTATGCCAAAATGGACGAAGCTCAGTCCAATATAGTCTGGTTATCTATTTTTTACCGAAAATAGGAAGTATATTATCCTATTATAATCCGATATCCCATATTACATCTATTTCGAAATGGGACCCGTTATATAGAAACTATTTTAATACCAGGCGGTATTTTATCTCTTATAATCCGAATTGTAATATTAAAGCCTATTCGTTTTGGAAATGTGGTTAGGACCTAATGGAATTAGCTATGACATAACTATACAGCCATAAGGCCATATCAATCAGCTGATCGAATCAAATCTATGGAAAGCACTATTAACACTTTGGGCCCCGTATTGTTTTCCGTAATCATAGAACAATTTTCTATTCACAGATTTAATGCAACTATCCTAGATAGGATATGGACAAAATTTGACATCGCTACATCCTTGCATTCGGGAGATACAGTACATTATTTTTGACAAAAAAAAATCCAATATCAAGAAAACCAAATGCAAAATCTCTATATGCTTTTTTATAAGAAATAAAAATAATTCTTTTGGCAGAATTCGTACTATTCGAATATGAAACGTTTTAAATAATTTGGACTGTATACACAAATTAGTACTGTACACATATTTGCCCTATTCTCTATATTGAAAAGCTCACAACTTCACAAAAAATTTGAATTTTTTAGATTTTTCTTTTGATATGTGTCGCCCATAATCAGGCCTTGACATATGAAGTCCAACGAATATATACCTACTAGCTGCATATTAAATATAAGCTCTAAAACATTTTGAGCCATAAAGGGTTAATCGAATACATTGTTTGATTCGATCAGCTGATTGATATGGCCTTATGGCTATATGGTTATATCATAACTAATTCCACCTTTAAAAAATCCCTGATGAAATTAAGGTGGAATTTACATGTGAGGGTTACTTCGCAATTAGACATTTTAGAGATCGGTTGGAAAATAATGGTAGGACCTTCCTACTTAAAATCGCTATTTATTTTAAAAAAGGGTCTGTATTAAACATTTTCTACGATAAAGTCGTTTATCCTCCAAATTACGGGAACTTCGATAGGAAAATGTCACTAAAACCTTCAAAATTCGATACGACCGATAGATAATTATTAAACATTTTCAAATGTAGAACCACGAAATAACATTTATTATATTATTTTGGAAATTTATTTGTTATTTTTCATAATTGTATGCTGCATTTAATACAGAGTCAACCAAATTAAAATTTAGTATAAAATAAAAGAACAGTACAACAAAAGCAAATACAGTACACATTGAAACAAATAACAACTTTTTTCAATTTATTTATATTCAGTTGGGTGTGAAATATTCATATTGGCGAATATTGGATCTAGGCAAAAATCCGTTTCAGACAATTTAGAGTCGATTTACAAATGTCTGTCTGGCCACCTGGTGCACACGATAGCTCTCGAAGGGAGTAACAGAATTCATCCACACTTTGCACATCGTAATATTTCTTGCAAACGTAGTTTAAGTTCCATGATGGTGAATATCGATCCACTCATTCTGGTACCTTACCCACACAATTGTCAAAATTGTACTAAAAATAATATCATGCGAACGGACTATCTGATTTTGACCAAACTTTGTACACCCAGGGGTAAAGTGACAATTTTTTTATTTTATTAAGAAAAAACATTTTGGAAAATATGCAAGACGTAGAAAGTGGAGTTGTTGATTTATAATCGGTAAAATGGGTGCATATATCACGAAATATTGCCCAAGCTCAGAATATAGAGCCGCCGAAACTTTGCTTTTCGTGGTAGTTGTGTAGGGTATCATATGGTCGGCCCCGTCCGACTATACTGCTCCGGTCACTGGTTTTTAATTCTGTTTGTAATAAACATAAATGTTTCTTTTTTATTATTGTATACAATAGATAAAATGAAAATTTTTGGAAATTCGTACTAGAACGGTACGAAAAGTACTAAATGTGATACCATTTGTATTTGGCGAACCGGTGGAACTAGAACTCTGAAATTTGGTTTGATGGTCGTTGATGGAGTGTAGGATAGACGTACCAAAGGGTTTTGGAAATTCGAACTAAAACTATCCGAAATGTACGAAAATATACTAAATTTGGTACAATTATTTAGCAAGTGAACGGATAGAGCTAAAAACTTGAAAGTTGGAATGCGAATTAGGGTTGGGAAGTAGGGTCGATATAAGGAGATAGTTTTTAAACCGTGTACTGATGTGTACGAGAAGTACTATATGGTACTATATTTGGTACAAATTTATTTTGGTTATACAAATCGAGCTGGAATCCTGAAAATTGATATTAACATTACCGTCGGAGTATAGGATTGGGATATGTACGTAGTTTTGGAAATTTGTTACTTATGTGTACGAAAAGTACTAAATCGTACTATAATTGGTACAATTTGGATTTGGGTGAACCGATAGAGCGGGAACAATCAAATTTGGAGTCAGGATCACTGTAGGGGTGTAGGATTGGCATCAAGATTCAGCTTAAGAAATTAATACTTATGGGTACTAAATTTGGTACAATTTGAATTTTACCAATAGAACTAGCATCATGAAATTTGGAGTCAGGATCACTGTTGAGGTGTAAAATTGATTTATGTTTTAGAAATTCGTAGTGCTGTGTATTAAATTTGGCACAATTTAAATTGTGGATGAACCGATAGAGTTGGAATCCTGAAACTTGGATTTAGGATCAGTGTGGGGGGTAGGATTGCGGTGTGTAGAATGTTTTGGAAATTGGTACTACGGTGTACTAAATTTGGTAATTTGTACTAATGTGTACCAACCAAATTTGGTACAATTTGAATTGTGGGTGAACCGATAGAGTTTGAATCCTGAAATATGGATTTAGGATCAATGCGGGGATGTAGGATTGGGGTATGTAGGAAGTTTTGGAAATTCGTATTACTGTGTACTAAATTTGGTACAATTTAAATTGTGGGTGAACCGATAAAGTTGGAATCCTGAAACTTGGATGTACACAATTTGATACTATTTGAATTTGTTTGAACCGATAAGTCTGGAATACTGAAATTGGGAAAATAAGTTTTTCATTGAATTATATGAAGTATAAAGTAATGGAAAGCAATGGAAATGAAATCGGTTATAAGATTTCTGTTGGATGGTTGAGGTGGGTACTTAAGGACATTTATATTAATGTGAGTTAAATGGAACTAAATTTGGTAAAATTCGGATTTAGGTGAACCTTTAGAGGTCGAGTCATGCAATTTGGTACTTAATGGTACTACTAAATGTGATACAAATTGGATTTAGGTGAACCGATAGAATTATTAAAGTAGGGTAGTTATGGAAATTTATATTATTGTGCACTAACTGATACTCAATTTGGATTTGGGTGAAGCTATATTTGATTTGAGTACAAAGGGTAAAATATGACACCAAATTTAGTATAGAGGTAGATTTCTGTTGCATTCGGAATGGGTGTGTAGGGTTGAGATATAGGGTAGATTTAAAAAACGTACTAAAGAGAACATATGTACTAAATGGTTCTAAAATTTTAATAATGGTCGGTATAAGGTTTAAAATACATCCCACATTTACTAACGAAGTATCGGGTATATGCTAGTAAATCATAATTGTTCGGAATGTTGTGTCAATCATCCAATATTATCATATTATCCAATATCATAAGGCTGAGGGTATAATTATCCATTAAATATTTCTGAAGTTTGTATTATGGTTTACATTATGGTCTACATAATAGGTTTTTAGAAATGTCGGTGTAGGTCCACTTTTTGGTAAGTTCCCTATATTTTCAAGTACCTGTCTGTATATCTGTGGTGGAGGGTGTATCCAAAGTTCGGCCGGCCAATCTTAACGCTTTTCCACTTGTTAATACATGTATATTATTTGGTTGCCGTTCAGCCACATTATTTCAAATAGGGCGTATCTAAAACTTTGTCACAGTTATAAAGAAACCATATCCGCACTATATGCTGCTTGTTGTCCCTGATGAACCCAAAGTTCATAGCACTGACTACTAAATGTTTTTTTTTAATGTTTTCCAAATTTGACTGTTGAGATGATGTTCTGTCTTTCTGGTGCTTTTAAATGCTTGTGTACTGTTCTTTTATTTTGTACATAATTTTAATTTGGTTGACAAAAACTGTATTAAGTGCCAAGAGATCCAACATTTCAATTTTTTTATAAATATCCCTGAGTAAACCCATTCTTGACATACTATATATGGGCAATATTGCCAATTTTTTAATATCCCATTTTCAAAAAATCAGCTTTTTTGTTTTTGTGGCACATCAATGATTTTTGGTACACATATAGAGAAAAATGTTCTGACTCCGAAACCGTTCGCGATCAAATTTTTGGTTGATGCGCGCAAAAGTTAGCGAGGTTTTAATTTTGGGAATAAGAAAAAAATCTTAAAATTACGCCGTTTATTATATTGACCGAAAACGTTGATATATATCTTCCTCCGTAAAATAAGAATATGAATATATTATAATAATCACGATAAAGTTGCACATATTCGCGAAATATGAGAAAAATAATAAAATATATAGCAGATTACATCAATATTTTCAATATATTAATGACATACACACACCTAAAAATTAATTTAAAAATATCTACATAATCTAAACACCATGATGAATCAAATGATATCAAAATCACACAATTCCGTGTAGCGGTTTCTAAATCACAGCGACAACAAAACAAGATATTGAGGAAAAATATTTGTTTTTGGTTCGAAAAAATAATGTCATCATATTTATTTTTTTAATTGTATACAAGAAATTTCAGAAACAAATGTTGGGGTTATTCTGCTATATTACCCGAATTTCGCTGAAAAATTGACATATATAATAATAATCACTTTTTGTGTAGAAGTATACGCCTTGCGGATTATATCAAGACCCTTCCGATAAATCTTAGAATTCTATAAATAGGAATAAATCGTAAAATAAAATAATATTATGAAATATACATTTTAAATTGCGTGTAAATCGCGTAATGCTCAAAATCATTTGATGCGCATGCGGTTTCCAGGAAGTACTGAAGTTTATCTTCCAATCCATATATATTTTGCGAAATTTCATTTGACGGCTAAGATGTGCCACACGTTACATTGAAGTACCCAAAAAATCGTAAAACACGAATAATTTCCGAAAACTCCATATGCCATTAACGCGCATCCGATTTCGGTGTGCACCCTAAAAAAATACATCGATCTATACCGATTTCAATGTGGTCCATTAAGAACCATGGATGTGCCAGCTCACACTATTTTTGAGATAAATTGCGTACATCTCTCTTTCGGCTGAAGTTTTTAAAGTTCTCTTTTCGAAAAAGATCAAAATCCGTATGAGGTCATTTATTGAAGCGGAAATGATACAAAGAAAACGCAAGTAAATCCGCGATATTTTCAAAAACATTTTTTGCCAAATTTCGTGTTTTTGGAAGGACAGTTCCCGCCGTTCTAGTAGATGGATTTTCACGAAGAAGATTTTATATCATCTGAAACGTAAAAAACCTTACTGATCGCGGGTACCCATATCATTCTGTTGACAGATCTAAAAATTTGGCCCGAAAAATAGGTTTTTTAGAAATTTGATCGCACAAAATTCGCACCTTCGGATGAGTATTACTCTGAAGCTGTGCATACTACATACACAAAATACATATCAAATTACGCAGATTCGCGACTACAATAATCTTATAATCGATTTTTATAAATTCCTGTTGGCTAATTAAAGCTAGAAGTAAAATTAAAAAAACACTCAAAATCGAGCTTCAAAATGTCAGCATCATTTAAAGGTAGATGCAGTTAAAATTTTGAAAAATGATACATAAGGGGCGTAGTCCCCATTTTGTTGGCTTCTAGATTTACTTTGACACGAAGACCGTGAAATGAGTGGCTTAATCACAAATCGATAGAGAACATAAAAAAACTGGTTCGCCTCAACCTGTTTTTACACATTTTTTTACATTAAAGTAGACACAGCTTCCACCAAAATAAAGTTTGGAGGTCAATATCATGAACAGTTTGCAACGACAGATCAATTAACCCCAAACTATTCACTTTTTTTCATATACTTAAGTAGTTCCCGAGTTATAAAGGGGTGAACCTCCGCTTCAGCTATGTTAAAAAATTGGCAATATTGCCCATATATAGAATTTCAAAACTCTATCCTAAATAGAACAAGTGAAAAAGCGTTAAATTCGGCCGGGCCGAACTTTGGATACCCTCCACATACAAAAAAGTGACCTTTCTACAAACTGATTATGTAAACCATAACGCACACCAAATACAAATTTCAAGAACCCCAAAATTGGAAGTAACCTTGTATGGGGCTATCCGAAAAAATAGACCTATATTCCTAATTTTTGGTGGAGAGATTTGGAACCTATTAAGAACTCAAAATACTAAATTACAGCCAATTCGGTGGAAAAATACTATCAAAAAATACTGAAAATTAGGAGGTACCATTATATGGGGACTACCAGAAAGAGTGGACCTATATTCACCACACTGTGGTACAAGGTATTATGTCTTTGTGCATATGTTTGTAACAGGCAAAAGGAATCGAGATAGACCCATGGTTCCTTTTGAGAAGGTGCATAGAATCACTTTCTGAGTCGATTTATGCATGTCCGTCCGTCTGTTGATGTTAAATTGTAAACAAAGTACAGGTCGCATTTATGATCCGATTTGGATGAAATTTGGCACAGCTCACTTATTTGGCCCAAGGACGAACCCTATTGAAATTGGGAAAAATCGGTTCAGATTTAGATATAGCTCCCATATATATTTTCGTCCGATTTAAGGTAAATGGTGTACCAAAGTCCCTATATATCTTTCGATTTGCACGAAATTTGGTATAGCCTACTGAATTAGGTCTAGAATGATGTATGCTAAGTTTCGTGAAAATCGGTTCAGATTTAGATATAGCTACCATATATAGTTTCGGCCGATTTTAGGTAAATGGTGCACCAAAGTCCCTGAAAATGATTTGATTTGCACGAATTTTAGCATAGCGTATTGAATTAAGTCTAGAATAACTTGTGCTAAGTTTCGTGAAAATCGGTTCAGATTTAGATATAGCTCCTATATATAGTATCGCCCGATTTTAGGTAAATGGTGTAACAAAGTCCATATATATCTTTCGATTTGCACGAAATTTGGTATAGCCTACTGAATTAGGCCTAGAAGGATGTGTGCTAAGTTTCGTGAAAATCGGTTCAGATTTTGATATAGCGCCCATATGTAGGTTCGTCCGTTTTAAGGTAAATGGTGTACCAAAGTCCCTATATATCGTTCGATTTGCACGAAATTTGGTATTGCCTACTGAATTATATCTAGAATGACGTGTGCTAAGTTTCGTGAAAATCTGTTCATATTTAGATATAGCACCCATATATAGTTTCGCCCGATTTTAGGTAAATGGTGCACCAAAGTCACTGCAAATCTTTTGATTAGAAAGAATATTGGCATAGCGTACTAAATTAAGTCTAGAATGATGTGATGGTTTTAAGCTAATTGTACACTAAAGATCCATACCATAGTTCGATTGACTATGGTATGGATCTCTGGCAGGTTTGCTTGAAATCGGTTCAGATATAGGTAACTTAGCGTCCATATATAATTTCAACTTATTTATGTTAATTGTACGCCAAATATTCAATGGGTGTCTGATTGAGATTAAATTTTAAACAGTACAGCGACGTCTTTTCGGATACATATGTAAAATATACCCAAAGTGGTATAGTCGGCCCAGTCCGACTTTTTACTTTCCTTACTGTTTTTTTGTGGAGACATTTAATACCCAATAAGAACCCATTGTACCAAATTTCAGTTAATTCGGTTGAAAAACACGCTCAAGAACCCCAAAATACCGAAAATTGGGTGGTACCCTTATATGGGAGCTACGCCTAAAGGTGGACCGATATATCCCATCTTCGAACTTGACCTGCCTGCAGACAAAAGACAACCCTATGCAAAATTTCAGCGCCCTATCTCAATTCCTTCAGAAGATAGCGTGATTACTACAGACGGAAGGACATTGCTAGATCGTCTTAGTATTTTACCCTGATCAAGAATATATATACTTCATAGGTTCGGAAATCATTATTTCGATGAGTTACAAACGGAATGACACAATTAATATACCCTCCATACTATGGTGGAGGGTATGACATCTAACGCAATTTTACCCACACTGTTTTGGATGGGAAAAAAGCTTTAGTAGTTTAAAAAAAAAGCTTACAATCGGAAATTAGCGAATAACCGATTAACCGCAAAACAGCTGATAGATGTTTACATTTGTATGAGAAAGGGGCTGGGTGATTTACAGCGAATATAAACAAACAGCCAAATAACAACATACAAAACTAATGAATAATGACCACAAGACGACAGAAAACGACCGCGTCCGAGAGATTGTAGGCCATAATAACACACACACACGAAAGAGTTGATATGGAACCGGTGACCGGCCCCATAAAAATTATCTCGTTTGGCATGCCAACAACAATATGAAAGAGAGGGAGAGCCCATGGGGCCAGTACGTTCCATTAGTGCCGCAAAATGAAAACTAACATTGTTCGAGAAATCGTCACCGTAAGTTCAGTTGCAAACGAACAGTAGACGTTAGCGGAGTAAAGCGTAGCGTAGCAAAAATAAAAACTACAAATCAAAACAAAACTAATAGAAAAGAAGACATAAACAACAAGTGTTTGGCGAATTATCTAATAAACGCGGAGAGAAACACACGCCGTCAATTGTCCAACGGGCCAAAAGAAAACCCCAAAATAACAGAACAAAAAAAAACATAACGACCGACAACAAACAAACCAAGTAATCAACAGCAGCAGCAATCATGAGCGGCGTTTTGCAAGCAGCCTCACTAAGATTGATGGCATTTTCGAAAGCCTCAAATATGGGTTTAATCGCCCTAAGAAGTTTCTCCATTTCCACAAGCTTATCACAGAAAAAAGAGTGAGTAACGAAGCTATACACCTATTCTATTTCCTTTAATATTCACATAAGAAATCAATTCTAAATCACAATTTTTTTGTTTGTTTAATATTCAACACAAGTATTGGGGATCACAGAGTTATCACAAACCGATCTCTGGAACAACATAAAATATCGTCATAAAATCGATTTGTACACGTATGGATTTAATAAATAGATTTTGGTATAACAACAAAACAAACGCAAATGATAGATCGGACTTATAATCCTCTTTAAGTGCCAAATTGAAGTTGTGTAATTTGAACACACAATTTCGGTTATAGAAAAGAAATTTTGGATGGAAATTTTTCAAAAATGTCCAGAGATCAACATAACGTTTATCGGAAATTTATTATTTGTTTTTCATAACAGTTACAGTAAAAAACAGCAAATTTTCAAAAGCTGTTTATAGTCAGTTCCCGAAAATTAAGGCGACCAGATTTTGAAAATGAAAATAGATGACCAAAAGAAAAAAGTATATTTTTAATAAAAATAGTATATCTTTAAAACGTACATTTTGATTTACTTATAAATATATAAAATGAGCTAAAAAGTCGTTAAATACGACTGCGGGATTTTTATATAAGGAACATAGCAAAGAAGGATACGTTACAACTCATAGGCCACAAGAAATATTAAATTACATTCACATTAAAAAAAATTAAAAATTTTCTTTATATTAGGGACACCTAAAAACATAGAACCCAAAATATCAAATTACAACCAATTTTAATGCAGAACGTGTCCAGGAACCCTAAAACTACCATCATTTCGTTTGGAGAATGTGTCTAAAAATCCTGAAAATACATTTCTTAAATATTTCACTTAAATTTCATAAAATTTATTAATTTATTTTAATTTACAAAAATAGAAATAGACGAAAGATAGAGGACATACATTTTATAGATGACAGCAGGTAAAAATAGATGAGTGTCCTCTGAAAAAGAGGATGTATGGTTACCTTACGAAAAACACCTTCACATTTTATTTTCTCATGATATTTAAAATTTGCCAAGGCAATATGGATGTCAATTTAAAGCGTTTGTTACCCTCTTTACTAAAATATAAAATTCTTATCTAATAAATTCATACTTTCTGAGATACAGACCTCAGAATTTCGGTAAGTAGCTTTCATGTTGTATTGAGTAATATTGGCCAATATGGACATCATTTTAAAGGTTAAAGGCGTGTATATCTGTCCATAGGAGGAAGTCTTAAATCCATATTGTTGTTAACATTTTTTAAAGGGTACATGTGGAATTTTGGAGGAATTATAGACTTCTTGGATTGGAAGCTTAATTTTTTGTAATAATTTATACTATTGTACTAAGACCACTATGAATACCTATGGTAAAAATTTCAAAGGCGACCAGGCCTTAAACTAAAATTGAATTGAATTCAGTTTTCAGAAATTCCGACGCATTTAAATGATATCCATATTTTCCTTGATTATTTTGAAAATCCACGGAAAATATAATGGCCCAAAAGGAACTTCAGAGACCCTTATCTCCTGAAATCATGTACTCAAATTGCTTTAGTTTTTCAACAGAATTGCCGAAATTGATTCGTATTAGGTAACAAATCTTCCTACTAAAAATGATCTTCCTTTAAATATACCACATTGCAACAGCATTTCGGCATTGTGGTAAATTCGGGCAGTCTTTTCAAAAAATAGACTGTATTTTTATATTTTGGTTTCTTATTAGGCATTGATCATTATGAGAAAAAAAAAAAAAATATGGCAGGCGGGCTAAAAATGGAAGACACGTGTATCGGAGTTTTTAAAGTTTTCATCTGGAAGTAAATCTAAAAAGGTGGCCAATAAATGCCCAATTCAAGACATTTGAAAATATTCGAATCTCTGAAGGGGTATTTTCGATCCCTTTTACAAAAATGATTTAAATCTCATTTAAAACGGGGTTGTAGCAGATCAGAATATTCTACAAAAATGTTCGCCATAAAGTTTTACTATAAATCTCAGAATGCACCAGCACTCAAAAATCAACCTAAAAAATCTTAAAAATAAAAAAAAACTAATTTTAGGATTAAACTCGATCGTATTCTAAGTTTGTACCAATATAACCCACTAGATGGTGTTTTAGAACGATGGTTCTAAAAATATTCTCCATCAAATTTTAGTATATGTCGCAGTGGAATCTGTATATATAATATATATCTAGAATATGTAGATGTCAATTTGGGACAAACAATTCCAAAAAAAAATGTTAGCAATTTTTTATAGAAATTTCACAGTAAAGTGTATGAAAGTGACATGAAACTTCATTTAAATATTCTGCATCAAATTTCGCTACAAGTTTCAAAACAAACTCTAAATTTAAATTCAAAAGTTTTTTTTAGAAATTTAGAATTTTGGCAAAAAAAATCTTTGTTGACTTCAGTAAGGGTTAATTGAACACCTTGCAAAAATGTGTCAAAATCTTAGGAGTATTTCATCAAAGACTCAATTAATTCACATAAAATTTCACAGTTACAGGGGAACTTTTTTTTGTAAACAAGATATTTATTTGTAAAAAAATATTTCTTATTCTTATACAACAAATTTTCTATTTTGATAAAATTTCGCACTTTTTCCAAATAAATTGGAAAGTAAACCACATGTATTCTCTAAAGAAAAGGTTGCCAATGAATTAATTGATCTATATCCTATTTCAAGTATATATATTTCAATTCAATTTCAATTCTCAATTTCGTATACGAGAATCTAGCCCAAAGGGCTAAGAGTGATTCATAAAACAACAACATATGTACTACTCCAAAAGCTTAAAACTAACAATGTATTTGCTTAATGACATCTTAACATTTATTAATTTGGAGGGGTCAGAACTCCTGTACTTCGAAAGTAAAATTTCAATTAATGGAACCCCACCCATTCTCGATTTTATTTTTTCAAGATTTTCAATGGGCTGGTAAATCAATACCAATGCTTGTTAAGGTTTGTAACTTTGCACATATATATTTAAAGATTTAAAAGAGAAGAACAATAATTTACAAAAAAATTTTGTAATTGTTTTGTTGTTGTTTTTTGTAATTAAAGAGAAGTCCTTATTTTTGATGGCGGGCATGATAACTCCTCACTGGAACATCGGAATCTGAAAATTCCAACGGTGTTAGAAAGAGTACATGTCTGGGTCTCGTATGAACTAGGATTATTGACTTCGTTCTAAAATTAACAAAATGAAAAAATGTTTTTGGAAAATCCCCGATTTTTGACCAAAAACCAAGTTAAAAAATAAGGAAGATCTTCACCGATTGGCTTTATCCTAGTTCATACGATAGCTATACACTCACAGAGAAACGTCTAAAAATTTGGAATCGATTGGGTTATTAGTTTTTGAGTTATCGTACCCGCCATTCGCAAAAGAGAAAAACGCGTTTAAAGTTTGAGAAGCCCTTTAGCCGCCATTTGATGCTGACACAATAAATCGGCTATATTTTCAAGAGTTCTTGAGATTTTCACATGAAATTTTGTAGGGATATCCTTGAATTAGTGTAGATTCAATTTAAATCAAAAAGAAATTTGACCCCGAGAATGGGGGGGTCCCTTTAATGTAATTAGGTTGTGGGATACAGTGACCCAGCCCATAGGGTCAAGGACTACGATAATATAACTAAAGAATATAAAATCTCTCATGAAAGACTTATTTTTCTATACATCAAATTAAACAATATTTACTATATATCTATGTAATGATACCCACATTTCTATCTGAAGAATACCTTCAGGGTAGATTTTCAGTTACCTAACATTTACTCTACGTATAAAACGAGTATGCACGTGTTATCAGAAAATGAAATATGATTATCATCAATTTCAGTTGAATACTTCCAGTATTTCGCGATAGTTTTTAATTATCAATGTATTGCAAAAAAAAAAACAAATAATTATTATTTTGTTCGTCCCCTGTGACATCATTAAAAGATAAACGTGTCTATACTATTGACAACGGACACACAAACACACCCAACAATAAACAACTAAACAAAGTATTAATAATTTTATCTTTTGGTGAAGCAACAACAACAAAATTGTTTTAATTGTGACAAAAGATGATTATTAAAATGCAATCAATGAACGATACCAATTCGGTAAGTTTTTCATCGTTGCTGCAAATGAAAAGTTTCAGACAGTATTGCTATTTATATTTCAGTTATAGTAGTGTTTTAATAATAACATACAACATAGTTAAATTGCCGACCCTATAAATATTCTATTACAACACATGGCAACAGGTTACTTCATTTAATTAAAACATAAGCCTTAGTTCTCAAAACACAACCCCCATTAATTTTTATGAGTAATTTAATTGAAACGAAACGAACGAATAGAATGAATTAGTTAGCAAACAAAAGTGTTAATTGATAACATTTGGCTGATTTCTTTTTTTATGACACTGTCACCCAATAATCCCCGGTTGAGTTTTGTTGCAGCACGCAATGTTATAAAAATCAATCATAAAAAATGTAAACGATTAAACACAGAAGCATAAAATTTGTATATAATTGTTACTAGGAAATAGAAAAAAATTACAAATGCTTCTTTCATATGAATTCAAATTAAAAAAATCTTATGTCTACACAAATTTAACAAAAACACATATACTGTAGGTACGTGAACAAAATTTGACTGTATTTTGCGTTTTACTCGTTGTTTATGGAAAATGACAAAATATTGTTTACATATGTTTTGATATTTAATGTTTTCTTTTTTTCAATTTCTATATTTGTAAACCAAAACCCAAACAATAATGATATAAAACGCAAAAAATTAGTAAAACTAATTATAGTCAACAAGACCGAACAATTAGTAATGGAATGCAGTATGTCTTCTTAGAATATTTATTTTATATTGAGAGAATATTTGACTATTCGACTATTTTGTTCAACAATTAAAAAATTAGTATTGGTTTATTACCGTTTTCAGTTCTGTCAAGGGCTTACTTAGTTTACACTACAATGGTTGAATTACAATGGTTGCACAATATATTAAAAAATCAAAATTTCAGAAGAAAAAGTAATTTTTATTTAATTTAATTTTTTTCATTGTCTGGTAACCAAGCAAAAATAGCCGCATGTGTTCACTTAACACTAACACTTATATTATATCTTCGAAAAATATAATCATAACATTTAAATAATATTTAATAACAAACATTAAATAATTTAAATTTAAAGAATTTTTAAGATAAAAAATATATAATAACAAATTTTAAAACATCTATACTACTCCGAAATTATAAATTTAAAATAAACCAGTAAGGAAAGTAGTAAAGTCTGACGGGGCCGACTATATGATACCCTTCACCACTATGGGTATATTAAACAGGACTATTAACATGAAATTGGATGAAATAAAATATGTGATATTTATCTAAATTTGAATCTACCTAGATCTATCCATAAACATGTCATTCGTTTGTTACAATTGGACAAAAGTATGTAAATCGACTTCAAACAAATATAAATAGGTCATCCGTTGGGCTATGTCTGTACATCTAGAAAACGCAACTACGTAATTCTATGCTCAATTTTGTAAGTTGTGCAAAATTTGATGTCAATCTGACTAACATGAGCAGTTTGATGCCCAATTTACTTGAAATAGGGCGAAAATATATATGGAAGCTTTATCCAAATATTAAGCGATTTCAAACAAACTTGTCACAAGTTAGGTTATACTAATTTCAGAACGTTTTGTTCCTATTGGTTCCTTGGTGCGTCAATTACTTAAAATCAATCTATAATAAAAAGGTGCTATATCTAAATCTAGGCCGATTTTCACGAAACAAGGCAGATATCACTCTAGGCTCAATTCAGTACGTTATGTCAAATTTCGTGCAAATCGAAGGATATATAGGGACTTTGCTGCACCATTTACATGAAATCGGACGAAACTATATATGGGAGCTTTATCTAAATCAGGACCGATTTTCTCAAAACTTGGTAGACATCACTCTAGGCTCAATTCAGTACGTTATGCCATATTTCCTGCAAATCGATGGATATATAGGGACTTTGGTGCACCATTTACATGAAATCGGACGAAACTATGCATGGGAGTTATATCTAAACCAGAACCGATTTTCACGAAACAAGGCAGACATCACTCTAGGCTCAATTCAGTACGTTGTGCCAAATTTAGTGCAAATCGAAAGATATATAGGGACTTTGGTGCACCATTTACATAAAATCGGACGAAACTATATATGGGAGCTATATCTAAATCTGGACCGATTTCCTCGAAACTTGGCAGACATCATTCTAGACTCAAGTCAGTACGTTATGCCGAATTTCGTGCAAATCGAAAGATATATAGGGATTTTGGTGCACCATTTACATAAAATCGAACGAAACTATATATGGGAGCTGTATCTAAATTATGGCCGATTTTCTCGAAACTTGGCAGACATCACTCTAGGCTCAATTCAGTACGTTATGCCAAATTTCGTGCAAATCGAAGGATATATAGGGACTTTGGTGCACCATTTACATGAAATCGGGCGAAACTATATATGGGAGCTATATCTAAATCTGGACCGATATTCTCGAAACTTGGCAGACATGGCTTAATTCAATACGTTATGCCAAATTTCGTGCAAATCGAAAGATATATAGGGACTTTGGGGCACCATTTACATGAAATCGGACGAAACTATATATGGGAGCTATATCTAAATCTTTACCGATTTGTACGAAACTTGGCAGACATCATTCTAGACCTAAATGATTAGGCTGTACCAAATTTCGTGCAAATCGAATGATATATAGGGACCGTTTACATCAAATCGGTTAAATATATATATGGGAGCTATCTAAATCTGAACCGATTTTTCCCAATTTCAATAGGGTTCGTCCTTGGGCCAAACAAATGAGCTGTGCCAAATTTCATCCAATTCGGATCATAAATGCGACCTGTACTTTGCTCACAAAAATACATGGACAGATGGACGGACGGACGGACATGCATAAATCGACTTAGAAAGTGATTCTATGCATATTCTCAAAAGGAACCATGTGCCTATCTCGTTTCCTTTTGCCTGTTACAAACATATGCACAAAGACATAATACCCTGTACCACAGTGTGGTGAAGGGTATAAAAAGGAAATGTATTTATTATAATAATTAATGAAAAATATTTTTAAAATACGTACTCAGCTATGAGATAAAAGTATATAAAAAGAAATTCAAATTCAAAAAATAACAGACATTTAAATATCATGAGTTTTAGAGCATACGTTTGTGAACATTCATTAAAATCATTTATTTTCATTTTTCATTAGAATCATACTTGTTTTTACTTCCATAATGTCAATATTTTCTACGCAATAAAGAAACGCTTGCGATCAATAAAAACAAATATTAATAGACGAAATGATATTCATTCATATGCAAATACCTCAATTTATTAGATGTAAAAATAATATTATACGTGTGTGTGAGTAAAACAAACTTTGATAGCTAGTTTCTGTTCTACGCCAACTACCATTGAGCAGCGGAGTCGGTCAATTTTGAACGACTCTCTTATTCTGGTCGCTGTAGATTCCTGAATTATGACCCGAACATCACAAAATTTTACAACGAATAAATTTATGTCTATTTTGATGAAGACCGATCAACATTTAGCAGTTCGAATTTAACTAAATTTTTGGGTGGAAAATGAAAAAATGAATTTATTCCGAAAGACATATGTATTTCGGTATGGATTGGTTGACCTTGAAATTTATATCAATTATATTGCTGTATGTACATGTCCATGTCGGACATGAAATCATTGTAACTAAATGTATGACAACATTTTACCTCATCGAAAATTTTAAGGACCAAATCAGATCTAATATCCGTTTGATTTCTGCCAAACTGAAATTAATTTCAAAGATGGGGAATATCGTTCCAATAAAAATTTAAAAAATTTGCTAATTTTAAAATATTTTGGGAACGAATAATTAGATTTGAGTTTGGGAACCACCGGGCGAACTACCGCACGGGTGCACTCTCGCGAGAGTAAGTATCACTATTTTCTCGCACACATTCAACTGAACCAATTGAAAAACCATTGACACGCACACAAAGACAAGTGCGTGAGAACAGAATTTTTTACACTCTGCCCGTGCCTGATTTATTGATACATTTCTTCTACTATATTTCACAAAGGGTCAATATTTTGACCCTTGACCCGTAATATTTTAACCAAATCTAGATCTATTCTTAAGATGGGATCTATCGATTCACTCCTTGTGAAACACCCACAACAAAGTACCAATAATTTGAAAAGTTTTAAATTCAATATCAAACGAATGGAATATTCAATTAAGGGGACCCCCCATTCTCGGTGTCAAAAACTAATAAACCAATCTGTTCCAAATTTTGACCCGTTTCTCTGGAAGTGTATAACTAAGGTGACCATACGTCATCTTTTTTAGAGGACACTCATCTATTTTAACTGGCTGTCATCTATAAAATGTATGTCCTCTACCTGTCATCTATTACTGTAATCTGTCATCTTTGTCGTCTATATTTTTAAAACATTGATCAATAAATTATGTTGGTGTAAAAGAAATCCATTAATTTAATTTTAATTTATTTATTCACAATAATTTCAAAGTCCGCAGACCACATTTAAGAAATTACCAGTCTACAAATCTCATAATTACACTTATAATAAACAATAACGCGAAAACCTCGACTATAAAATAAAACAAGAAAATCTTAACAATCACGATAACAATTGCGAGTCAAGAATAATACATGTACATTTCACTAACTTGACAAGCAATACTAGTAAAAGTAGTAATTATTCACAGAAGCCCAAACAAAAATTTTGACTGCAACTAAGATTCTACTCGAAGATCGAGCGGAAATAGCTTAATATATAAAAAATAATAAAAAAGTTACTCTATAATGTTATCGTGGTTATTAAAACAGTATTAAAAAAAATACAAAAATTGAGGCACTTATCATTACAATAATTTTAATTAACAATAATTAATACAACTGTTATCACAAGAAGGATGGGATCAACTCAAGTATCTGTAATAATAAAATTCATTTTACAATATTAATTAAAAGATAGAAAAAATATAAACATAAATATAATTAAACAGGATTGGGTCTACTCAAATAAATGATACAGGGAGTATTATTAATTGTGGTATAAATAAATAGAGGGTATCTTACAAAATGTAATTATATAGGATGGGGTCTACTCAATTATATAGGATGGGGTCTACTCAATTATATAGGATGGGGTCTACTCAATAATTTTTTCGGCAGATGGCTGTACTGATAGGTTTCTCGTAAAGTATTGATCAAACAATTTCAGATTTATGCTCGTTATGCTCGTAATCAAAGTGGACCGGCATGTTAGCGGTCGTAACATCGCTCAGGAGCTACAAATCGACCACTTCTTTACCATAGATATACTTCTTTACTATGTTCTATATATTAAGATCAAATCAAAACTTACGTTTTATACACATACTATTATTTTTATTAAAATATATACTTTTTTCTTTTTGTCCTCTATTTTCATTTTCAAAATCTAGCTTAAACATTGTGAACTCTATCATGATTTCAGACAGACATACATAAATGGACATATAATTTAGCGAAAAATAAATAAAATAATATATTTCATGGTGTTGCAAACGACAAATTGTAATGGTGAAGGGTATAAAAATGTCCTGGAGAGCGTCAACGCTATCAACAATCAACCAGTCCCCAAAAATAATTTTCCATTTCCCACCCTAAATTTCGTTGCATAGTGTAATAATTGATAAAGTTGTATTTTGTCCCATCTTTTGTGCGAGACATTATAATTAGTCTTTTGGGACAAAAGTCATGCAATATATTTATATACAACATAATTTTATGTATGTAAATATAAGCGGCAACAGGTGATATACAATCCAACCATTGACAATGTGTGAATCTATTCTATTATTAACTTCATTCATAGCAAATAAATGTGTTAGCAATAGCATGTTGAAATAAATAAACAAAAGTGTTAATTAATATCAGTTGTTGAATTTTTGCTAGTAACCCTGACAATAGTCCCTAAGGGTGTTTACAGCACGCAAATTTTTAATTATTTATAGCATAAAATATAAGACAATAATAATATACATGTTAGTAGAGGCAATTACCCATAGGTCACTATTTATAATAATAATTAGTTATATACCTAGCAATCCCTTTTATTCTCATTAAGAAACTTTGAATTAAGTCCAAGTCCTGTGGTGAAAATAAATGCTGAAAAATATGCCACGGAAGAACATTTAAAATGGAAACATAAATAATTTATCTCAAACTAATAGCAAGTATTGAATACAAATTTTACTTTTAATAAAATATAGAACTAGAAAATATAAATTCAATTGGACAACAAATATATATAATATATATTTCGAGGTCATGAATGACAAATTGGCCAACAATCCTCATTTTGACCTCATTCTATTGGTATAGAAAATAATGATTTATATTAACTCGAACTATTGCGTGTGTTTGATAGATTCGTTCAGTATTTTCTTGATCTCATAACATTTTTTCTCACACAAGCGGTATAAACAGCAATTATGTACACATGTTTTAGACAACATTTTGTTTCCAGAATTTTTTTCTTTGCTATTTTTAAATTTTGTGAAGTTTACAATGACTGGCAACAATTTTAACACGCTTACACGTGTTTGACCACAAACACAAGTTGTTGTCCATTGTTAACTTCCACACAAACAAGAAGACGATGAACTTGTTCGCAATGTGGGCCGCCTTCAAATATTTGAAATTGAAAACAAATAATAGTTGTTGTTATTTGAATAAGATTTTAATAAGATTTTTTTTCACATTGGCACTTAGGATTTGATATTCACGATAGTGCTGCATGTACTGTCAATTATATAGGGACCAACACGAAACATTTTGATTATGTGATTTCATTGATATTTGTTAATTAAATCATATCTTAAATGGAATATCAGATATATTTAAATCCATGGAAACTATATTCGAAAGAAATTCTAACAAATTATTCACGTCATTATTTTCAGTGCTTTGCATATCGAAATATTTCTTCCGAACTTAACTCAAGTTTAAAAATGTAAAATATTGGTCCACTCCTGGTACCAGCCTCACAAAATGGCCAATATGTTATAGTACGTTTACATTTAACCGGATTTCGTTAAGCCAGTGGGTTTCAATTGTCAATTCTTTTGCGTATATGTCAAATAAATCCTCATAAAGTAGGTTAACCCGGTAAAAAGTTATAATGTATATGCAGTTTTACCGAGTCGGAATATACGATTTGAAAAAAACCAATATCAATTCCATTTTCTCCCCTAAAAAGAAGCACAATCAATTTTAAATCACATTTTACAAAACAAAGATATTTTTATATGCAAATCCAAGCCAAGATCATGTCCGAAAATGGGACCCATTGGTCCAATCCTTCTGATACCTCCCCTACAAAGAGTCAAAATTTTCCATATTTAAAAATCCGTTTTGATCATCCAAAATTTGGACATTGTAATATTTTATTCAATCTCAAATTAAATTCGATAATGGTGAAAATCGGTCCACTGTATCTGGTACCTCCCCCACAAAAAGGTCAAAATTGTACTGAAAAAGTATTTTATAATAACCCTTATTGCGCTAGGCGTAGTACAGCAGCTGTTGTAGGCGTAGTCCTTATGAATAATGAGAAATTCAATAAAAAATTATAATGTAAGAGTTAATCAGCAAATATTGTTAAAATGCAATTTTAAGAATTTTTTCTATTTTTTTAGCTGTCGTTAATAACAAATTTGGCGTATTGTAACGACTTTCATAATACTGATTTGTCGTATATGTGCGACAGGGCCCACGACAACGCCAGCCATAATAAGGATGTATATTATGCGAACAGAGCATCCGATTCAAAACAAACTTTATACAATTTAATATTTTAACCATGCCTGTATGTTGTTGGGAGATGTGTCTTATCGGTCCACTCCTTCTAGTAACTCCCCCATAGGGGGTAAAAAAAAATATGAAAAATTGTTCATAAACGGTCAAAATTGGAAAGTGTTTAAATCTCATATGAAGCGAACGAAATATCAAATTTTGTACATAGGAATATTTTTAACTAGATCGAATCCGAAGATGGGACCCATCGGTTCACTTATTTTACAGCGAATAATATAGGCTGAGGGTATATATCTGACGGCAACTCCGAATGAACCTTTTCTTTTTTTTAATATTCTATTTATTTCTCAAAGGTGGAACCTTTTTTATACATAAATATGTATGTGATTAATTGAGAAACCAATGAGATTTCCTACTGCAGAACTACTTGACATTTACACACGTTATTATCATTTTTTCACATAATTAATTGTTTAATATTGTATGATAATTTAAAACGTGTCAAAGTCGGTCCTTTTTATGATATAGATTTTGAATATTGTGAAATTGATAAGCGCACACTGATAGATAAAATCAAAACAAAAGTGGACCAATTAAAAACAAATTTTAACGGAATTTTTCCAATTTTCATTAATTTAAATGTTCTAATCCAATCGATCCATTATCATTGATAATATGTTATGATGGTACGCAACAAAACCTTTTTATGACGTAATGGATATTTAACGATAATGTTGATGATTCAATGTTACCTACATTCTCAAGAACTGACTAATTTTTTATTATTATTTAACCTTGTACCATTCATATTTTATTTTATTTTTTTACTTAACATCATTTACAGATGCAAAGTTCTTATTGTTGGTGGTGGTTCAGGAGGCTGTGCCTTGGCTGCCAAATTATCATCGAAATTGGGCAAAAATAGTGTTATCGTTGTAGATCCAGCTGATGTAGGTTATTTTATTTTAATAAAATATATAAATATCTTTCTAACTCCATTCCATTTCAATTTTTTTTAGAAACATTATTATCAACCCATGTTCACATTGATTGGTGGCGGTATGAAAACTGTGGAACAAAGTTACAAACCCATGGCTAAGGTATTGCCCAAAAATATTGAATGGATTAAGGAAAAGGCCGAACATTTCGATCCCAATAATAATACAGTAACAACATCTTCGGGTCACGAAATTAAATACGATATGTTGTTGCTGGCAGCTGGTCTGCAATTGAACTACAATAAGGTACACAAAAAAATTAATTTCCTTTTTCATTTACGATGTAAGAAATGATTTTTTTCTCCCTTCATCAGATTCCAGGTCTGTTGGATGCCTTGGCCATACCAAACGGCAAGGTGTGTTCGATTTATTCACCATTATATGTTGACAGAACCTATAATTGTTTGCGCAACATTGAAGAGGGTAATGCCATATTTACATTCCCCAGTTCACCCGTTAAATGTCCCGGTGCACCACAGAAAATTGTCTACATTTCTGAACATTATTTCCGTAAGGTTAGTATCGGTATAGAAAGACCACCAAGAGAAATTTAATAATTTTGATTTTTTTCTTTTCTATTTTCTAGATGAACAAACGTAATAAAATCAATGTTACCTACAACACAGCTCTTCCCGTTATCTTTGGTGTTAAACATTATGCCGATGCCTTGTGGCCAATTGTCAAGAAGCGTAACATTCAAGTTAATACTCGTCGCAACTTGATTGAAATTAAACCAGAAAGTGATATTGCCATTTTTGAAAATCTTGATAAACCTGAAGAGAAATTCGAAGAAAAGGTATGATGCATAAGCGGAGACTCTTTTATTTATTTTTTGTGGTTAAAGAGCAATCTTGTTATAGTAAAAAATTGCGTACGGTAATCCTACGCAATTTTTAAGAAATCGTATTAAAAAATCTTCATCTGATTAGTATTTTAGCAGAGAAAATGTATCCGTATCTGCGGATTTGTAACATTTGTTTAACACTAGATAGCCGAAGGCGGTCATTTTGACCGGTTTTCAATTTGAAGTACAAAAACAACTGTGTATATAATGACACAGCTTTTTAAAATTTGGTGACTTTTTTATAATAAACGTAATTCTATGTGGTACAAAAAGTCACAAAAATTAAAAAAGTGTCATTATAAGCACAGTTGTTTTTGTACTTGAAATTGAAAAACGGTCAAAATGACCGCCTTCGACAATCTAGTGTTAAGCAACCTAGATGAAATACAAATATGGGTCCCATCGGTCCATTGATTCTATTATCTCCCACCGAAACTATCAAAATTTTGAAAATGTATAAATAACACATTTATCGAATGGAGTGTTCAATTTCATCCTTGTACTTTGCACAGTGCAATATGTTTACTAAACCTAGATCAAATCCGAAAATGGTGCACTCCTGCTGGTACCTCCCCCACAAAGGGTAAACATTTTTAAAAAAAATGTAAATCCAATATATAGAGAATTTCATCCTAACTCTACACACCGTAATACTTTTACCAAGTCAAGATCAATACATCGATTCAACCCTTCTGGTACATCCTTGGCCTCAAAGGGCCAAAATTTGAAAAACTTGTATCCGGTTTTGATCTATTGTAATACTTTTACCAAACCTACATTTATACCGAAGCTGAGGTTTTTAAGTCAACTTCTCGTGACACCTTCCCATTACGAATGATTTTATAAATAGTAAAAAATCAACCCTCAGCTGCTAAAAACCCTTCAGCTGCAATTTTGCCTATAGGAAGAAATCACTCCTGAATTGTGCCCTCAGTAGGATAAAAAATGATCTTTTCGGATCATTGGTTACTAAGAAACATATCTCTATAGAAATAAATCTTATTAGGCCCTGAGATATATGGTTTATAAACAATTTGATTCTCTGTTACTACAATAACGGTGTATTTTTAATTTCGTCCTTAGTATTCAATGCTGCATGTCGTTCCACCAATGAGTACACCAACTGAATTGGCCAACTGCAAAGAATTGGTAAACGAAGCTGGCTTTGTCGATGTCAACAAGGACACAATGCAACATGTAAAATACTCAAATGTTTTTGCCATTGGTGATTGTTCGGCCTCACCCAACTCCAAGACAGCGGCTGCAGCAGGTATGTGTATAAATAAAATTAAAATTATAAATAAAAAAATCTGTAAAAATCTCAATTTTTACAGCTGCCCAATCACCCGTTGTCTTCAACAATATGATGGCTGTGATGAAGGGTAAAGATTGTAACAAAGTCTATGATGGTTATGCCTCTTGCCCATTGGTAACTGGTTATAAAACATGTATATTGGCTGAATTCGATTACAATTTGCAACCATTGGAAACATTCCCAGTTCCACAGAATAAGGAACGTTATAGTATGTTCTACATGAAAAAGGATATGATGCCGCTACTTTATTGGCATATTATGTTGAATGGCTATTGGAATGGTCCGGCATTGATGCGTAATATGTTGTCCGTCTTTAAATTTGGCAAAAATTAAACATCCCTTAAAGTATTCTAACAAATTAGCATATCACTGTAAACGTTTATTTATTAATGATTGTCCTCCCAAAAAAGTTTTTTTAAATAAAATTTAATGATATTTTTAAATTTGAAATTTAGTAATAGTAATATTTTTTATTCTTAAATATCTCTTTTCTGTTGTAGAAGTTTTGTATTGGTCTTGGGAAATGATTATGTATTGTCTACTTGTGGCTTCTTTATATATATTTTCAATACCAATCATTCTAGGAGTAATAACAATGTCAGTACAAAATTTCAAAGCTCTATCACAAATATTGCAACACTATCGCGCTTTAAAAAGACAGACGGACACGCATAAATCGACATAGAATTTTATTCTGATCAAGAATATATATTTTATGGGATCTCCGGTGAATATTTCGATGTGTTGCAAACGGAATGACAAATTTAATATACAGTCCATACATAAAAACATTTCGTCGGCGGCCTAAAAGTATGCAATAATTTTCGACGACAAATCATCGAAAGAGACTAGTAGTTTTCGTAAAGAAAAATCTTTAACAACTTTTCCCAAAACTGTTTTGCGAGAACATATACCATATATATATATATATATATATATATCACGAATTCCACAAAAAGGTGAAAAATCAATTCGTTAAGATAGATATGAAATTATATAGGAAATATTCTTTGCAATCCGGACAATTTATTTTTAGTTGAATTTTGAAAAATAACGGTAGTTTTTCTTTTCGTTGTACCATTTTCGCGTGGAGAGTAACTTGGGCATATTTTTATTAGTTTTAGAGTGTCATTTGTCGTAAGTGTGAACGCTGTTAGCTAAAACAATATCAATAATAAATATTAAATTCAAATAAAGTAATATCTTACTAAGAATTACATATATATAAACATATACATATACCAAGAGAATCCCGTGGTAAGTGCAGTTAAATAGTGTAAGAAAATATGTAACGCGTGCGTGACAAAATTAGCATATGTTTCTATACAGACTCTAATATGAGAATTTTTTTTTTTGATAATGCTGTTATGTGTGGATCTTGAGATGACAAATTCAAATAAAACAAAGTTTGTCTTCTATCTCCATCGAACAAATTTGTATCCGTCACGCACATGTTACATTCTTCCTCAATAAGTTGCTTTAGAACAGAATTTACAGGCAAAAATGTCGTCCATAACTGCATAATGATTTACCAAAGTTCTTGGGGCCACACAAAGCTATAATATCCTGACAACATGGTTGTGTGGGGTATAAGAACAAGCATTTTTAAAACATTCTGTTTTGAATTTAATTTTTTTAGTACATGTGTGTGTAACAGTGCGTTACGAGTGTAACATGTGCGTGACGGTGTTCAAAGTTAAAAAAGTATATCTTAGAAATTTTTTTCTCAAAAAAATTGAATGTCAATATAATCTTGAATAACCCATTATAGCTGTAAAAAAAATCCGCAATTTTATCTCCAGCCAATTCGCAGAAATTTCATATCGAAACTGATATCCAATTTTTAAAAGGAAAATTTTGTAGCGCGTGCGTACGCTAATTTTTTCTTAATATCTCCGACATTTACAAACATATTCATAAAAAAATTAGCAGGTATTGTAAAAGGCGTAAAACTATTTAATAAAAATTGCGAAAGAAATTTCGGAAACAAATTTTTCTTAACTAAACAAACGATTATATTTCGCACGCTGTAACAGTGCGTGACATGGAATTCGTGATATATCTTTAATTTTTGTATTAGAATGAAAATACAATATATTTATTTAATAAAAAATAAAAAAAACAAATTAAAAAAATTAGTCAAATTTGTTCATAATTAATTATACAAAACAAACAAAACATAAAATAATCTCAGTGTACACATAAAAAACTAAAATTGTCATACAAAATATTTTTGTAATCTTTCATTTTACTAATAAGAATCGTAAGTGCATTTATGTTCGTTGTGCAGCGTATATCGTTTCTATTCTTTCTTTGTTTTCTTTTTGTAAACACAGGCGGCCAAAAATACCGATGAACTTAAAAATGTTGATATCAGGAAATTCGATAACAACATCCAATCATGAGATTGCACGTAGACAGTATAGATGCGAGCTGCAAGAAAGAAAAAACAAAAAAAACATAATTATGAGATTTTCGGATGTGTATGACAAAACTATAGGCATCTGTATGTAATTACTTACTCATATTGGTGAAGGCTGATAAGGCCCATGTGGTGCGGCTAACTGAGCTGGCATCTTTTGAACGCAAGATAGCGATCAATTGTAATACTTTACTTGTTGCTCCGATTGGTGTACAGAAAGGCTAAAAGGTTAAATTTTTGTTTTAATTAAAATACTGTGTATGGTGGATTTTTTGTACTGCTTAGATTAGAAGTCTGTCATAAAAATTCACAAAAAATAAAAAAAAGATTTTAAAAATATTACATGAATTTAAAACACGTATGACTTTTTTCTTCATTCACTTAACAAATTAAATATATGTACATATTTTTTTTCAAAATCCTCTATGAAATAATTTTCTTGACAGACTGTACCGAGAACGTGTGTTTATTTATGCATGGGTATGTGCAAATTTAAATTATACTTACACGAATTGTTTAAATGATTGTGAAATGAAAAAGGCATGCAATTTCTATATTGTAATGAGTTATGTTAGAGAGCAAAATTCAGTAAAGGTTAGACAATTTTCACTGTTTAATATTTTTTTACGACAAACATTCATACACACAACAAGCAACACTTAGATATTTCAATAGTTGAGGTCATCATTTGTACACACAAGAAGTTCTCTAGAAATTTTAATATGGCGAAGTAACATTAAATCATATTCCAATGTTTTAATATTTAATACTTAATATCGACATGTACCCTCCCAAAAATAATTTGGATTTTAATAATGCCCATCTGTGATGTGGGTACCAGGAGAAATGCCCTAAAGAAATCAAATACTTCATTCAATTTAAAAATATTTAAATTTTATGGGGGAGTTACCAGAAGCAGTACATCGATGGAAACCATTTTTATACCCTCCACCATAGTATGGGGGGTATATTAATTTTGCCATTCCGTTTGTAACTCATCGAAATATTCACTTCCGACCCTATAAAGTAGATATATTCTTGATCAGGGTAAAATTCTAAGACGATCTAGTCATGTCCATCCGTCTGTCCGTCCGTCCGTCTGTTGTAATCACGATATCTTCTGAAGGAACTGAGATAGGGTGCTGAAATTTTGCATAGGGTTGCCTTTTGTCTGCAGGCAGGTCAAGTTCGAAGATGGGATATATCGGCCCACGTTTAGGCATAGCTCCCATATAAGGGTACCCCCCAATTTTCGGTATTTTGGGGTTCTTGACCGTGTTTTTCAACCGAATTCGCTGAAATTTGGTACGTTGGGTTCTTATTGGGTACTAAATGTCTCCACAAAAAAATATGAGTATAGGTTCACTTTTTCTGGTAGCCCCCATATAACGGCACCTCCTAATTTTCAGTATTTTGGGGGTTTTGATAGTATTTTTACATCGAATTGACTGTAATTTAGTATTTTGAGTTCTTAATAGGTACCAAATTTCTCCACAAAAAAATTATGAATATAGGTCCATTTTTTCGGGTAGCCCCCATATAAGGGTACCCCCAATATTCGGTATTTTAGGGTTCTTGAGCGCGTTATTCAACCCAATTCGCTGCAATTTGGTATTTTGTAGTCGTATATAGTAACAAATCTCCCTACCAAAAATTATGTATATTCGCCCCCTTTTTGGGGTAGTCCCCATATAACCCCCTTTTTTATATTAAAGTAGTTATCTAATTTCTTTCGCGTTTTGGGTTTGGTTCTAAGAGTCTGTCGTAATAATTTAACCTGCGGATGATATCGAGATAAAGCTAGAACGTAAGGTTCTATACTGAACTATACATGAACTATAACCCGCATTTAGGCCTAGCCCCTGTGTGGGAGGTATCAAAAGGAATGGACCGATAGAACACATCTTCGAACCTGAACTAAGTTTGGAAGAAATAATAAGATAGGCACAGGTTGGATGAAATCTAAATTTTCTGGGACATGGTTCACATTATGGTTTACATAATCGCGTTGTAGAAATATCGGTATAGGTCCACTTTTTGGTACTTTCCCTACATTTCCAATTCAAATACCTGTCAGTATATCTATGGTGGAGGGTATCCAAAGTTCGGCCCGGCCGAACTTAGCGCTTTTTCACTTGTTGTAGTTAATCTTGACTTGACAAAAATATTACGATGTACAAAATGTTGATCAAAGTGGTCAGTCAATTCCTTTGATATTGGATTTGTAATTATTAAAAATTTTGAGCTGTACCAGAAGCAGTAGATGTTCGTAGATCCCATCTTCAGACGTTATCTAGGCTTGATAAAACTATTAATCAATGGATCAACTCAGACACTCCAACCGCTTGTTGTGAAATTTATTAATTTTTAAAATTCTAAACATTTGTTGGAGGATTTAACCGATAGGCCTCATCTTGGTTTTGTTCAAATTTAATACATTTTGATCATTTTAGGAGTAAGCAGATATTCTCTATTTTCAAACTTAATTGAAGGGCACCCCACCCACCGTTCTCGATTTCAAATTTAGACAATTCAATTAGAATTAAGATTTTAGAATTAAAATTCAGGTTATGTTTTGCAATGTAATATATTATGTTTGGCAATGAAGGCTTTGTATTACAATATGATTAAATAAATAAATAAATTTTCAACCGGCTGGCAAATGAGCATACTTGTAACTTTGCATACATGTATTTGTAGATCTCAAGAAGAAGAAAATAAATTGACAAACTGTTGTTGTGGTCTTATTTATTTATTTTTTGTAATCTCTCGGATGTTCCAATCACTGGAACATCCGAATCTCAAAACTCCAATGCAATTAGAAAGACTACATATCTTACTCTGTTGTGAACTAGAATTATTGACTACGGACAAGGTCTGTGACGTTTACATTAAAAAGAAAATAGGGGACAGAAACCTTGTTACCCGATTTCGATGCGAATTCTTTTCTAGGAGCGGTGACAGATTCCTTCTCTACATTTGTTTCGGTAAGTGGTTAAGATGGTTGTGCTCTTGGAACTGATGGTTCGAAAAGGACATCAATGTCTCCTAGCAAAGCAAATCTATTTTGAGAGATGACTTGATTTGATCCTGATGGCATTTCCGATGCTTGACATATTCTTGGTCGTTTGGATTGAGAACGATTTAAACATTTTCAATTGATTCCTCTGGAAAAGGGCCTCCTGACTATTTTTGGTTGAGTCCCATAGATTTTCTTGTATCTCCAGCTTTGTCAGATGGTACATTTTCAGATAAAACGCGTTCTTACGCCGACTTCGGATTTTTCAAATTGTTTATTATTGGCAAACACAAAAAATACGTCTGTTCAGTTTGAAAATAAAATTGAGAATCCGAAAATTAACAAAATGGGGAAATAGGAAAATTATTTTTTGGAACATCGCCAATTTTCGAACAAAAACCAATGAAAAATAAGGAATTTTATCGATCGACTAAATGTATCCTAGTTCATATCAAAGCTATTTAAGTCCAGAATAACATGTTAACATTTGGAACGAATTGGATTATTGGTTTTTGAGAAAATCTTGTTTAAATTCTGAGAATCACTCATGCTGTAGCTTAATGCTGGCACAAGAATATATGAGTTTTTCACTTGAAATTATAAAGGGACCTTCTTGAGAACCTATAGACTCAAATTAAATCAAAATAAAAAAAAATATTTTTTTGAAACCGAATGTGGATAGACGAACAGTGGAAAATCTTATCAAAATTGTCTAAAACGGATCCAATGAAACTTAAGTCCTAAAACTAAAAAATTTTATATGATTTCAAAAATATATAAAAATAGTAAAATAGATTTTACAATCTAAAACGGATCCAATGAAACTTAAGTCCTAAAACTAAAAATTTTTATATGATTTCAAAAATATATAAAAATAGTAAAATAAATTTTACAACGTAAGGGTATAAAATTTGATACCAGTTCGACTGCTTTCGTATAACAAAACAATCAATTATAAATAAAATTAATTTAATAGATATATAGATAATTTTATACGTATGGATAGTAAATTTAATTATGTTAAGAACGAATTAAATAAAATTACAAATGTTGAAACTTGAGTCCTAAAACTAAAAATGTTTATATGATTTCAAAAATATATAGGGGAGAGGGGGGCACCTTTGAACACTTTTTGCTTTCAAGCCTTATAAAATTTTTTATTTTATCATTTTTGGTTTCTTATAAATTTTAACTAATAGGTATATATGTAACCTTTAAAATAAATATACATATGATATACTATAAGCTTGATAAATATATTTTATTACTATTTTAATGGACGAACTCAAAGTGTTCAAAACTGCCCCCCCCCCTGAATATGAAATGTCTTTTATTTGATGTCTTAAGGGCCGGCTTCTTGTGTGTTTTTCTTTTTTTTTTTTTTTTTTTTTTTGATACCAGTTCGAGATTTGATACCAGTTCGACTGCTTTCGTATAACAAAACAATCAATTATAAATAGAATTAATTTAATAGATATATAGATAATTTTATACGTATGGATAGTAAAATTAATTATGTTAAGAACGAATTAAATAAAATTACAAATTTTAATGTAAATCACATTAACTATCAATATTGTAATCTATATAATTTTTAGCCTAATCACAATCAAAACATTTTGTCAAAATTGTACAAATTATCTCGTTTAGTTGACCCGTTGTTGTGTTTTTTATTTAATGTGATTTTTGCCTAATTAATTATATTTTAATTTCCGCATTATTCATTCATACACACACAAACCATTTCTTTTTATACTCCACATAACAAAAAATATACTAATTACAAACTTTATCAAACAACAACTGAGTAGTCAGTTTTCTATTGAAAAACTTGCGAACGGTTGTGTCCACATTTAAAAATAAATACAACAAAATCATAGAAACAACAACAAATAAAACGTTATCAATTTTTAGGTGACAGTGAAAATCACAACCACAATATGATTAATTGAATTTCATAGTTCATTGCCAATATGTAAGATGGTAGGTAATTGATGAAAAAAAAAACACAAAAATAAAATTGAAAAAAAGACAACCAAAAAAAAATGTTCACTTACCACTAAAAATTGTAGAATAACCAATGGGAATAGCCTCAAATAGATAAGTACAGCTATGATGACATATAAAACAGCAACAATTTTTGTTCGAAGTCCAAGTAGATTTTGATATTTAAATGCAAAATATATGAGAACATATTCTTGCAATAATAAAATGGGATATTCCATGTAGGATAAAAACTCATAACGATTTGTATAGTTGTAGGACATCATAACTGTATAGCTAAAAAGTTCTAGACATAATCCAAGAATACTAATGCCTGGAAAAAATGAAATTTCATTATTGGCATTTTTATTGTTAAATTAATTAGCATGTTTCAAAGGAATTTTAAGGGTTTAAATGAAAGATATTTTGCGGATGAATATGTTGAAAATTTAACAGATTTTAAATAATATAATCCATAATTGTGTTAAAGTAGGTGTTCGGAGTATTCCCTTAGTTGTAATGAGAAAAACTATTTAGTTTTTTAGACAAATCAATCCTCAAAATATTAAATCCTTATTAGAGCTTACCTTTCGAAGATTTATTTTCACGTATTGTATTGATTTGAGGTACTTTGATAAACAGGCATGATGACACCGTGATTAAACTCAATAAATCGGCAATTACTAAAACAATTCCTCTATCTAAATATTTTAGAACCGCTTCGTGAATATCATCGAAAGAATCCATTTTTATCTGCAAATTGTAGTAAATAAAATTTAAAACATTTTTGTTTCAATAAGTGTAACTGAATCAATTTGAGTTGATGATATCGTTAAAGCACAACAACGACAACAAAATATAATATTTAAAATTACTTACCTAATAAAAATGGCAATAAATAATGGCACAAAATTGATTCACAGTTTCACCCCTTTGTCGTGTTGTTTAACCTCACCAGCTGCAGCAGCACCGTAGATATTAACAGGTGCCTTGTATAGAATTTGTTTATTAGATTTATTAGCAATTAATTATACGCATCCTAGTACATATATTCACAATATATACATATATATATATACACTTAATATAGCATACGGTCTATACATATAAATAAACTCTAACTAAATCAACACAACACATAAACTAACTAGCCCGCCGTCGTGCAGAGTTTGTAGCCGTGTTAATTTTGACGGCGACCACTAGTTTTTGATCATATGGTCGAGTAGGCGACAACAAATCGAATTTGTACTAATCAGTGTATTTATTATAAAGTAGATGCCACTGTAATTTATTACAAGAAACATGAGATTTCATATGTCACAAATGAAACTATTTTTACACAGCATAATTCAAAATTTAAAAAAAAATCAGAGATTTTTTCATAATTATTTTTGGTTTTTTGTTCCATGTTTGGTTTGGATCATTATTGAATAGGAAATGTTCATACCCAAATTGTCAATATTGGTACACTTTTTAGGATAGTTCGTATATAAAGGTACCTCCAAACTTCTGTAGCTTATAGTTTTATGAAAGTTTTTCAACAAAATTGGATTTTAGTGGATGTTTTGTGTTCTCCTTGGGTAGCAAAAATTCCAACCAAAAAGTATCAATATTGGTCCACAATTAAGGGTGGTATCCATGGTACAATTATTCAAGGTAGCCCATAGCAACCGTTAAATTACAATTTTTTCATACTGTGGCTTGTTATGCCAAAGTCATATACAAAATTTGTGACTGTGTGTGTAATGTATTGAAAAATATATTCGAAAATCGATTTGTTTGAAGATGAGTTTTACACCATTTATAAGAAGAAATATATTCCCAGCTTGTTTTTGGTAAAATGTTAAAAATATGTCAAATAAACAGAATGATTTGTTGCATTTCTTTTCATTTATTAATGTCAGAATAAATGAAAAGAAATGCAACAAATAATTCTGTTTATTTGACATATTTTTAACATTGTACCAAAAATCCATAAGGTAGAACATGGTATAATAATAGAAGGTAACAGCAAGTGTTGTTGTACAAAAAACGATACAACAACCACATGGAAATTTGTTGTTGTAAGTTCTACTAGTGTCAACTCATTTGACAGAAAAATGTAAACAAACAAACAAATTATCATCAAATTATTTTTATTTTGAAAATGAAATATTTTCGAATCCTCAAAATAAAAATTGAAAAACATGAATGAAAATCTATCAAATTTATATTTCTATCTATTCCACATCTTTCCTATAATTGAGCCATTGCCATATATATGTGTAACACATATGAAAATGCTGGGAATAGCGAGTTATTCCTTGAAGAAAGATTTGCTTCCTCAAACTTTCCCAGCAGGAAGATTGAGTACATTGAAAACAGGAGCACATTTAATACAGAACAATTTTAAATTGTATGCGTTCCCAATTTTCCTGTTGGGTGATTTTTAAAAACATAATTTGTCAAATTCATATTGACACTAGTATTTTTATTTATTTACGTTGGAATCAAATCAGCTGGGATTTGCTGTTACCTTTTATAATTGTACCATGAAGGTAGAAGTGTATTTTCTCCTTTCAGACAAAAGCTATCCTACCACGCATAATTGTACCATGGTAGTATCCATATAACGGTACCACCTATATATTGGAATTTTCAACCAATTGACTCATGGTATAATAATAGAAGGTAACAGCAAGCGTTTTTGTACAACAAACGATACAACAACCACATGAAAATTTGTTGTAAGTTATATTAGTGTCAACGTCATTTGTCAGAAAAATATAAACAAACTAACAAATTATATTTATTTTGAAAATGAAATATTTTCGAATCCTCAAAATAAAATTTGAAAACCATGAATGAAATTGCCACTTATATTCGTAACACACTTGAAAATGCAGGGAATAGCGAGTTATTCCATGAAGAAAGATTTGCTTGCTTAATCATTCCCAGCAGGCAGATTGAGAAAATTGAATATGGGAGCACATTTAATAAAGAACAATTTCAAATTGTTGCATTCCCATTTTTCCTGTTGGGTGATTTTTAAAAACATAATTTGTCAAATTCGTATTGACACTAGTATTACGTTGGAATCAAATCAGCTGGGATTTGCTGTTACCTTTTATAATTAGGTGTGTATGGTTACTTTTCCAGTAACATTTATTCAATATGTTCTAGTTCGGAGAGTAAGCCTTTTTACTCTCTTTTGCGATAATACTGAGAAAAGTAAACAGACAACATTTAGTAAGATTTAGCAAATAAACAGCTGATTCAAGAGAACATTTGATTTGCGCCAAAATAAACAACAAACAAAGGACACACAATTATTTGTATTGCATTTAATATTAAAAATAAAATGAACAATAAAAGAAAAACAGATTTGGAATTTTCCCCGGGAACATTTAAGCTTCCTGCATCAATACATTGCCCTCTATCTGGAACTTGCCTAAAAACATATAGTTAGTTTCTAATTTAATGAAACTTTGCATTACTTACGAATTTTCTTCCTTTTCTGTAATTTTTATACAACTTAACTTCAAATTGAACTTTGCAAATTAAAAACATTATTTTGCAAAATCTTACTGAATAAAATTTTTTTCAGTAAACTCCAGTAAGTTTGTTGTTGTTGAACTGTCAAACTTGCTCTCTCACTTGACTCTCTTTTACTGGATTTTTAGGTAAACAGACAACATTTAGTAACATTTGGTAACAATTGTTACCATGGTACAATAACAAGAGGTAGATTAACTTCGAAGGAAATAGAAAAATACAGCTCTGTAGATGTGTCTTATAACGTCAAAATAATTTTAGATGACAACTTGAAAATTAATTTGTTTATTTTTGTTTTGATATTTGACGTTTCTACACTACAAAATAAGTGAAGGATAAGTGGCACAAATTTGCGTTGTAACATTGAACAAACAATTATCAATATAAATCCAATATTTTTGTATACCCCTCATGTAATGGTGCAGCTTTATGCGATGCATTTAAAATATATTGAGCAACATTCGCAGTCCATGTCCCATCCTGAATTCCTTTAAAAATATATTCAAATTCTGTTATATCTTCTAAAACGCACACCTCCTGTTTATGCATCATTTTCACATATTAAATGCTAAGACAGAATTGATGCGATGAATAACCCGTCGCATTGTGTTATAGATAATACAACATCACGGTGCAGACAACATCTGCGCCGAATGTTCTGCGTTGCAGTACATTCGGCGATGATTGCGCCGTATAAAATATTTTCCTTACTATTCATGAGACCGAACATGATTCAAGTAAATTTTTGAAGCTGTAATGCGTTGTGATTACATTAATGGTCTGCTCCCGTACTGCAGAACGTACAATTTTTTACTACGATAACAAAGTAAATTAGTTGATTCTTGCAGTACTGGAATGTACCATAAATATCAGTGAACAATGTTTCGTTATGTATTAAAGATTTCCGTTTTATTCCAATTATAGTCATATTGTTAATAATAGTATATATGCATAGATATTTCGAATATCACATGATATTTTTGGATTGCATCTCACAAATCTGAGAGCCAAATTACAGTGAGTGTTTAGGTTTTTTATGCGAAAATAAATACGACATTTAAAGAAGAACGATTTAATTTTGTCAAGCAGATCTACATATGTACTCATTTTGGTCATCCGGCTCTGCAGTTGTTCGTTATGGCTTATTTGGCTCCCATTCACATTTTCAAAAATCAGCTTTAGCTGTTTAATTTTTTTGAGGAATTGCTTTGATGGCTTTTTCAGTGACCCTTTCGAAATCTGGTCCACCCGAGTGAATGAGTTAATTAATTTCTTCACACTCCAATTCATTGAAATTATAGTTTTCATCTTGATCATTTTCTCCACCGGTTGTTTTGCGATTACAAATGGGATAGCGCTTGGCATCAACGAATATCTTGTATTTCGCAATATGATGTCCCTTTCCAAAAAGTTGTCCTCGCAAATGCGGTCATTTAATCTAAACGTTACTGCGCACGCTTTTGACACTTTAACCTTCTTTTGATAACTTTTGGTACTTTAAAAAAGTGTCCGTTTTGAAAGAAAAAGATTGTAATCAGCAGGTACCATTAACCTACCTCTTGTTATTGTACCATGATTGTTACCAAATACCGAGTAAACAGACAGAGCTATTGTACCATGCAATTGACTATTAATTATTAAGATTATTATTCATATGATCTTCATAAAATCTTCTCACAGTTATGATGGCGAAGGATACTCCTTTTCTTTTAGTTGCGTCTTTGTGGATGACGTTTTTCGTGCTTTAGGTGCTGTTAAGTCCAATGAATTGGTTCTGACGGGATTCCAGTTAAAATTTAATTTTTTTTCCTTATTTATCTTTTTACCAACAACTTACCCTTCTTGTTGGAAGCTTGCAAAGGTTGTGCCTATTTCGAAAAGTAAGGCCCCTTTTTGTATGGACAACTTGCGTCCATAGAGTTAACTATTCTTTTTTATGAAAAAGCTGAAATATAATTTTATGTTCAATGACACTGCTGTAAGTTGATTTGTTCGTATATATCGCAACGCTCTCAGTTTGTTCAATTTAATGGAAGTTTTTCTGTTGAAAGGATGATAAATAGTGGTGTTCCCCAGGGTTCTGTTTTGGGTCCCCTATTTTTTATATTTTATATGAATGACTTCCGCGGATGAATGAAATGCCCCAGCTCAAAAGGCATATAAAAATGAGCCTACTGATGGTTCCCGTAGAAGGGGAAGGCCACGAATTAGATGGAAAGACCAAGTAGAAAACAACATCTTGGAACGTGGTCTTCCAAATTAGTGGAATTGCGCACAAGACCGACGCGCTTGGAAATCTTTTTTAAGCTCGGCTTATGGAACAACCGTTCTGTAACAAGCCAGCTAAGTAAGTAAGTAATATGAATGACTTGCCAAGTTGCATTGCTAGCGAAAATTGTTTCCCATTTTTGTATGCTAATGACATGCATTTGTTTTTCAGAAACAGCAGTATTGTTGATTTGGAATCTGACGTAGATAATAACCTTTCAGATATAAGCAATTGGCTTGTTTTAAAAAAATGTTCTGTTAATGTTGATAAATCTAGGTCTATGTTATTTAAACCAGTGAGGAGTTCATGAAATGAAATGTTTAGGCAAACGTCTTGCCTTTGCTCTGCTGATATCTTCCATAAACTATTGTATTGAAATTGTTTCCGGTACCAGTTTTTTTTAATTTGGAGAAAATTGAGAGGTTGTATAATATGATATTGCGTTTTGTTTATAAGTTGAATCGACATGACCACGTTTCAACTTATTCAGTGTTTTTTCTGGGTGTACCATTTGATATATATATATATATATATATATATATCTATAAAGCTACGTTTATTAAAAATATTTTATAATATTGTATCGACTAACTGTCCGGTATCGTTACGTAACAAATTTATATTTTCGCACTCAACTCGTAATACTGAACTTTTAATTCCACAATTCTCCTTGTTGATTTTTAAACGATCATTTGTTGTTCGGGTGGGATTTGGAACCAACTTCCCTTGTGAGGATTTCAAGCGAATTGAACTTAATTTTGTAAGGAAATCAACGTATATTCATCGCAATTTAGCAATTAAACCGATGTAATTTATATTATTTTTGCTATCGTCTAAACTTTACTTAAGTGGGATGTTTAAACACGTTTCAAGTATAACATTTCTTGCACGTTACGTTAACGGATAACTAATATTGGTACGTAACTTGTAATTAGTTAATACTTTTAGCGGCGTTAAATTTCCTGCAGCAATCGACTTTGTTCTTGGGTCAAAGAATTAATAAGCTGCAATTTTTTTGCTGCTGGTCGTTTAGTTTGTTAAAATACTTATATATCTGCTATAAAACCCAGATTAAATATCGTAAAAACTATTCTTAGTGGTTTAAAAAATAACACAACCATCGAGGAAAACAATAACTGTTTTCCACACATTACAAATTGGCCAAGAAAATTGAAACCACACGACATCTTAATTGGTCTGAGGTAAGAAAGAGTGGTTGGCTTTCTGGTTAAACGAAAAATTGCAGTGTGTTTTCTTCTTCATAATGAAAAGAAGAAAAAAATTTCATAATTCAAGAACAGTTTTGGATATATCAAAAGAAACCCGTACAAATATAGATAGATAACAAGAAAAATTGGAATTGAAAATGCATAAGACATTTACAGGGGCAATACGAAGTGGAAGATCCAAATTTTATAAAAAAAAATATATAATAAAACGTTGTAAAAAGAAAATATTTCTGGGTGTCGTGACGTTTGTCATATGTGTGTTTTTAGTGTATGTGTGTGTGTGTGCGAGTTGTGTTATCCCCTCTTCAATATGTCGCGTTGCGTAGTGTCCATGTTTACTTAGACGCGCAGTGTTGCATTTGCAGGTGTCGTCGGATGTTGTTTTGGTGGATTGATGTGATGAACAATTTTCTAAGGTTATGGGAAAGAATTGTCATCAGACAAATTGTAGAATGTGGTATCATTTTAAACGATATTATACATTTTGTTGTATTTTAGTTCTTGGTTGTGAATTTCTGCGGTTTTTAAAAGGAAATAGAAGACTTTTACTGCGTTGTGAATATATATATATATATATAAGTTTTTTTGTTGTTGTTATTTTGTTATAACGCACAGTAAATATTTTGTTTATATTTATAGAAAAACAGCCATAGTTTGTTATTTTCATAATCGTTTTTTTGTGGTCAACAGTGCCTTAAGTAAAATGTATGGATATTAGATAATTGGGGAAGGGAAGATAAAAAGCCTGAAATGGTGTCTTTTGAGTTCCCATTTCATTGAAGAACCCACAGTTACCTAACCATACAATTTATCCCAGATTTATAAAACACCCTTCAAATATTCAAAATATGAAACAAGTCAAGTATAGCCCATGGATCATTTTGAAATATTTACCGCTTGTAAAATTCCAGAGATATGGACCTTTATAATTTTAAAAGAAAACATTATGGGTATCATTTAGAGGCGACTGATGCGGTCCTTATAAGAAATCGATTACCGAGAAATGGGTGCCAAATGTTTAGATCACAATTAAATTAGTTTTTATCTCTAGCTTTCTCCTATGGACAAAGGCCAAAACCGGTTACTTGAATGCTGAATCACATTCTGATTAAGATATGGACATTTTGAAGTTCATTTCTCTGCAATTTTGTCATCTAATGATTCCCAATATAAAGCAAAAAGAGCAGATTCCACAAATGTAAATTTATCAAAGAAAAATTTTTTTGGGGAAATATTCAATAAAAAAATCGGTGATTTCTCGTTGATTTTAAGCAACTATACCAGTAGTGACAGTTCAGAACGGTGGAAGGCTACAAAAGAACATCAGTTCATACCAATCAAGAAATTGACGAATCAGTAAAAAACAAAAACCATCTAGGAGTTCAACAAAATTGGTGATAGTATTATCGTTTAATATAACCTCAAGAAAGAACGTAGACGAGCTCTGATAACAGGTCTTCATACCCGGGAACCGTCAAAAAAGCCATTTATTTTCTGAAAAGAATCTGAAAACCGGATTAGCTATCGCAAAAGCTCATATCAATTGGAATCCTCTACTTTACTCGATTCATAGGCCTCCTTGAAGATTTTTTATCCAGCAGTTAGGTTCGGGAGGAAGATCCTCTCCATCTGGAGCTCACGATGCAGAGCGTGCGGGTAAATTCTTTCGAATTTAATTACGAATCTCATCTTGCCCTCCTTCGCCGGAGACGATGTCCGACGATGGGGATTTTAAGTAAATAAATTACCCCTATCGACTATACACTGGTTGTATAACACCGTAGTAAGGCCCATCCTATCCTATGGTTCTCTTGTGTGGTGGAACCTTTTTGCGCCACAGGTCGACATTTAGTAAATTAGATAAGGTACAAAGAGCCGCTTCGATTTTAGTTACAGGAGCCAGGAGGAGTACGCCACATGCAGCTCTGAACGCAATGCTGAACTTTAAGCCCCTGGGCCTCAGCATTAAGTTTCAGGCCGCGCGTAGCGCCCTAAAGCTGCACGAACAAAACCTCTGGCGAATTGTGCCTTTAGGCATGGTAGTATTTTGAACAAGCCAGGTATGCCATTGGACCAACGCGTTAAACTAAGCGACTATATATCACTAATCCTGAGTTTTGACGATGTAGTTGTCGTTATTCCTAGTAGAGACGACTGGAACCGAAGTGACCCTCCATTGGACCGTCTGGCCTTGGGTACCAGGGCATTGTGACATCTTGGGTAATGAAAGAGCGGACGAACTAGCTAGACGAGGATCTCAATCTACAGATCTAGCAACAGATGACTCAACCAAACCACCCATATGTCTTTTTTACCGGAACTTTGAGGCATTCTTCGACGAAAGACCCTATGAACTTTGGCACAACGAACCTAGGTGCAACGTGTCAAGATCCATTTGGCCGACTCTGTCTACCAAATAAGGCACTCACTGTTGAACCTGAGCAAAGCTGAAATACGAGTAATGACAGGAATCATTACTGGTCACTGCAATATCAGGGCTTTTACTAGTAAATGGATCTTGATGCAATTGATTACTGTAGACTCTGTGTTGACGA